>NC_056735.1:676209238-676509238 GCF_019279795.1 Protopterus annectens
ACCTCATCTCCATAGAAGAGGTCATCATCCTCATCACCTTCAACTGCTCTCTCATCTGTCCAGGTGGCCTCACCTGGATATTTAATCCCTACTCTTGACCGCATGGTTCCTCCACTTCCAGCAAAAAGCAAATGGAAAATGTTTTTTGAGTGGTCTGCTCAGCAGAACATATGCCACTTTTCACCTGTATCTTATCAGACATACTCAAAAATGAGCTAGTTACTCGTCAGTAAAAGTTCATCTGGCAGCTAATGTCATTCTTTCATCTGGGTTTTTCTACTTCCCTGGCAAGGCATGCATAACATTTATGAAAGGAGTTTTTGACTCCAAATCACCCTTGGTTCACTGTAGTCCCCCTTGGGATCTAAAGTTTGTACTTGAGAGATTGACTGAATTTCCATTTGAGCCAGCAAATAACATAGATATTACATTTCTGAACTGGAAGCTATCCTTCCAGTAGCCATTATTTCTGGGAAAAAAGTCTCGGAGCTTCATGCTGTATTTCCAAATTTTCCTTACTTGATTTTCCATCAAGACAGAGTCATGCTTAGAACTAACCCTTCATTTTTGCCAAAAGTGGTCACTCAAATTAATTTGATTCAAGCCATTTATTTACCAGTATTTTTTCCAAATTATTCTGACAAGGGTGAATACCAGGTGCTTTGTTTAGATGTTCACAGATGACTTAGATTCCATGTGGATGTCCAGCTCTATTTGTTACTATTACTGTTTCTGTGACAGGCCATATGTTTGCTGAGCATTGCACTTTAAATACTCTACTAAGTGCAAGCTTTGTTTGGGGCCACCATTCTCATATGTTTATTGTCTTAGACCTGCAAAGTTCTGCTGGAGATTTTATCTACCAGTTTCCAGTGTCTGGACAGGACCAGAGTAGATATGTAAGATGGTCTCTGTTCGGACACTGCAGTCCAGATTGTCACTTCGGAAGGGATCTGTAGGAACTCTGAAAGCCTCGTTTCAACCTCATGGTTTCTTATTATATATTGTTTTAGTTTTACATTCATTTGGGGTATTTAAGTTGGCTAATCATCGTCACTCAATCTGCAGTCCTTCTCTTGGGAGTAGGGGTCAGTGAGACAGGGGAGGAGCTCAAGCTTGAAAGGAGTGTTGTTGCCAGAGAAAAGACACCAAGGCAACCATTTTCTATTGTGTGGACAAAGATCAGAAAACTAACATTCTGATAAGTACATACCTTGTTTGTCTCGTAGATGACTTTACTAGCCAGATGATTTAGCCTGTTTGTGTTATTGTTAAGCTGATGAATATTTTCACCCCTACACTTCTCCATTTAAACTAGCCTTACTGCCTAAACCTTTTGTTTTTGGCTGCTTCTTTAGTACTAAATACTCATTTGAGTCTGTTTTAAACAAAAAATAATAAAAACTAAATAACAATGAAATATAACCAAAGAACAACAGTTGATTACGTTTATAATCATATTCAAAACTAATACAGTGAAACAACCAAAGATATTTACAATAGCCATGTCTTGCTTGTCTCCATGACGGAGGTATCATACCCCTAACTGAGTAAGGATGTAGGCTAACTGTTAGCAACCATATGCACTTCTTTAGGAGAATAATAAACACCTCTTTGAGATTTGTTGCATTGAACCTATTAGCTGCTTCCCCTCTCCAATCTCTGAAGATTTATGCTTGCTTACATACAAACAATAAAAGGAAAGAAAACAAAAGGAAAACCCACGTATTAAATATGTAATTTATGCCTTAATTCCTACCTTTAGCTAAAAAGTTTATGAATACCTGTTTCTGCTTTATTGCACAGTCCAGTGCCCCTGCCCTTCTTAATTCAGTGAACTTTATAGTCGTAGTTTCCCCTGTCCTTTTAACTTTATGGTTTTACATGCTTTTCATGTCATATTAATGAACCAGAATATTTATTGATTGCAGATGTGTTTCACTGTTGCAGTCATCACACTTGGGTTATCCTGCCAGAGGTAGTCCTCAGTCGGCCCGAATACCAGAGGCTTAGTATTTCTGCGTCGGTTGCTATCGCTCCAGGACTGACGTCAGGTCATCAGTGGTATAAAAGCAAGCAGCCGACGCCATTACATCAGTCTTTCTTGCCGAGGAGCCCTAAGCAGAAGCAGTTCGCACGAGTGCCGGTTGGCCGCTACCTGAGTATTCGTATCCGAAATTGAAGTCTTCTAAAGCTAAGTACCCCTTTGGGGATCCTTTTTTCTTGCTCTAGCTAATGTCAGAAAAAGTTAACAATTGTCTCGCCTGTAGAAAGTAAATACCACACCGAGATTTCCATTCTTACTGTGTCACTTGTTTAGGCCCAGACCACGACATTCAATGCCAGAACTATAAGTCATCGGGCCCTTATCGTAGCTAAATACTTTCGCTCTCGATCTCCGTATTCCGAAATGGCTTCGGTAAGCCACCTGACTACCAATCTTCCGAAAAAACATAAGGATAAAGACAGAAACAGACCACACAGGTCCAGGTTCCGTTAAGCTAGTTGCCAGTTCGCTGGTACTCACTGAGGTGCTTTCACAGCCCCTGATGCCCACTACTATGGATTTGCAGGCCGCTACCGAGACCTTTTCAGAGTCCAGTATGCCGCAAGACTCTTCTTTGACTATGGAACCTGCGGATGTCTCTACCTTGGATGGGTCCGGAACCGCTGTGCAGGCACTGGCATCCGAGGAAGTTCTTTGCACTCCCGATATTCAGCACAAACCGACAACTTCTTTTGCGCCTTCAGTTCTTTCCAAAACTACCGAGTTTCTAAGCCGCAGGGTACGAACTACGCCTAAAAAAACGACGACCCAAGCTCAAGCACCTGCTTCCATGCCTCAATCTCAAATGCTTAAAATGGCGGAAGACCTTATCATGCTTATTAGGGGAAGCCAGCCTACCACTTCTAAAAGAAAAAGAGACTTGTCCCCAACAGCTTTATCTGACCAAGAGTCCAAAGACTCCGGGATTTCTGATTATGAAAACATGCCCTCATCTGCTTATGAGGATTCAGATGCAGAGGAATCCATTCCTTCTGCCTCTCCTCCAGAGGATTTTTCTGTTGGTGAATCCCTGCATACCGTAAGAGAGCATTTCCATTGGGAATGCCAGGATTATCCTCAGTCCAAAAAGAGACTCAGGGAATTTTTAGATTTACCACAGCACAGACCCTTAGCTATTCCTCCTGTTCTGTATGTTGTGGATGATGTTTTCATGGAATCCAGTTTAACTCCTGATACTCTACCTCCTGATACTCTACCTCCTGCTCCCAGGAAACCTGACAGGTATTACAGAGTCTCTGACTCACACAAATTTCTTTTCATAAATCCTACTGCTGACCTAGAGGTCATCTCCCAAGGACCTAATGAATAAAAGCAGTCACAGCTAAGAATCCCACCCCTTTGGACAGGGATTCCCAAGCTTTAGACAGATGGGGTAAAAAAGTATACACCTCTGCAACTCTTACCATTAAAGCATTAAATTGTCAGTTCCACATGCTGAAATACCAGCAACATCCTATGGAACTTATTAAACAAAAATTATCTACCTTTTCAGACTATGCCGAAAATAAAGATTTACAGGAGCTTATGCATTCTGCAAGCCAAGTTACTAAGCATACTCTGCAGTGGGGGGTTGATGCCCTAGAAGCATCCTGCATGGCAGCAGTCACAGGTTCTGTGCTTAGAAGGCATGCTTGGCTTAAGGAACAGACCTTGCCAGACCATGTCAAATCAAAATTTTTGGACGCACCACTGAACAAAGTCTATCTGTTGGGCACCAAGGCAGAAGAGGTTCTAAAAAAGATGGAAGAAAAATCTAAGTCTATGCAGACAGTTAAAGACTTTTTGCAAGTCCAGACTCCGAGATTCATTAGACATTGCCCCTCAAAACACTGGTCCTTTCCAGCCCCCTCTAGGCCAACTCATACTAGATCTAGGGGAAGCAGACCCCCCCGACAGCAGGCCCAGGGAATGCAGAGATCTAAGCAATGGAGTACCTCCACTTCTGAAACATGAAGTGCTAAGACACCCCCTTATGGAAAGAATTCACAATGACTTTTCAACTCCATCTCTTACCTCTGCACACCTGCTTGTGCCCCTAGGAGGAAAACTTGCCTCATGCAAAAAAAAGGGCTTCCATCACCAATGATCAGTGGGTCCTCAACATGGTGTTCCAGGGGTACAGATTTTATTTCCACACACTGCCAACCCCAAAAGTGTTCCCAGATCTTCCTCCAAACCAGTGGGCAGAGGCACAAAACCAAGTTCATTCCCTGCTCTCTATGAGGGCAATTCAGCCTGTTCCTACAGACCAGATAGGCCAAGGTTTCTATCCAAACTTTTCCTGGTACCCAGAAAAGAGGGCACTTGGCACCCAATCCTAGATCTATCCATTCTAAACACCTTCCTGGTGATACCAAAATTCAAAATGCTCACCCTCCAGCAGCTTCTTCCTATGCTATCCAAAGATGCCTGGTAAGCCACTCTAGACCTAAAAGAGGCCTATCTGCACATCCCAGTCAGAGACTTTTGCAGGAAATATCTACATTTCAGGGCAGGATCTATGCATTATCAGTTCTCTACACTTCCCTTTGGCTTATCCACTGCTCCCAGAGTTTTCACAAAATGCCTGGCTCTAGCCATTGCTTTTTGCAGACAACGAAATATTCAAATTTACCCCTACTTGGACGACTGCCTGATTCAGGCAGACAATCAGGAAAAGCTGTTACAGCACCTGACATTTGTAAATGAAAAGAAATCCAAACTAGTCCCCAGTCAGAAAATTGTATTCCTGAGAGCAAGTCTGGACACAGCATCCCAGATGGCATTCCATACTCCAGAAAAACACTCCTATCTGACAGGCTACTTCCCTCAACTGGCCACCAGAACCCAGTTATCTGCGAGGAATATCCTGCAAGCTCTAGGGTTCATGGCCTCCTGCATTCTACTAATTCCATATGCCAGACTGCATATGAGGAAACTTCAGTGGTACTTAAAAAGCCTTTGGTGTCAACATTCTCAGGACCTGGAAACTATTATACCTATGATCCCTTATCTAAGGAAAGATTTTCTTTGGTTGGCAGCAGCATGCAACCACAACAAGGGACTCCCCTTTTCACAACCCCACGCCACCCAGACTCTAACCACAGATGCATCAAACTATGCCTGGGGTGCACACCTGGATGGCAGGTGCATTCAGGGCCACTGGAGCCCAAATCAAATTCATCTGCATATCAACCAAAAAGAGATGCTAGCTGTTCAGCATGCTCTGACAGCTTTCAGATCCCTACTTTCTCCAGGGCCTCTACTAATCGAAACAGACACCACCACAGTGATGTGGTAAATCAACAAGCAGGGAGGAACTCACTCTTACCCACTATGCAGGCTAGCCATGACCCTTTGTCACACGGCTTCAGCCATGCAGATTCACCTTCTAGCACAATTAATGCCAGGCAAACAAAACTCTCTGGCAGACAACTTAAGCAGAAATCTCAGCACCTTCAGCCTCATACCCCAGAAATGGGGTACCCCGAAGGTGGACCTATTTGCTTCCCACAACAACTACCAGCTCAGCAAATTCTGCACCAGGAAACCTCACAGCAAGGCCTGAAAAGTGGATGTCCTATCCTTCCGATGGGTAAACCCTCTCGCTCTATGCATTTCCCCCTCTACCTCTTCTTACAAGGGTGTTACTCAAAATGAGGGAGGAAAGACCAAGTGCAATCCTAATTGCCCCAGACTGGCCACACCAACACTGGTACCCACTACTGCACAGTCTGTCACCGTTGCCTCCATGGCACCTCCCTCAGATTCCAACTCTCCTGATCCAGCAGAAGGGAGAGTTCTTGCATCCACAATTGCAGACCCTGAACTTGGCAGCCTGGCTTATTCCTTGACCTCTCCTCCAGTGGCCAGCCTAAGCAAGCAAGTCCTGGACATTATACGTGAAGCCAGATGACCCAGCACTAGAAAATTCTATGCTGACAAGTGGAAAAGTATTGCTCCTGGATCCAGGATAAAGGAACTGAACCAGTACAGCCCTCTTTACCTCTCATCCTGGATTACCTAGCAGACCTGCATCACAGGGGCCTATTCTTCTCTTCTATTAAAATCCATGCCTCTGCCATCTCTGCTCTTTACAGCACAGAGCCACCTCTGTTTTCACCCCCCCCAATCAAGCAGTTCCTTAGAGAGGTTAAAAACTTAAGGCCACCCAGAAGAGCCTCTACCCCTGCTTGGGACCTTAACTTTGTGTTGGAAAAGCTCACACTATCCCCCTTTGAGCCTGCAGCTTCAGCAGAGTTAAAATTCCTCTCTTGGAAAACGGCCTTACTTCTGGCCATCATTTCAGCTAGAAGAGTGTCTGAGCTACAAATACTCATGGCTGTAGAACCCTTCATCATTTTTCATGCTGACAGGGTCTCCCTCAGGACTAACCCAACTTTCATGCCTAAAGTGGTGTCCAGTGTGGCTCTCAACCAATCTATTCATTTGCCCAACTTTTTTCCTAAACCTCAAAATAAGGGGGAAAGGATCCTGCACTCTTTAGATGTGCACAGACAGCTCAGATTTTACCTGGATAGGACTAAGCCCTTTAGGAAATCTGACCAGTTACTTGTCAGCTTTGCAGCAGGGGCAGAGGGCAAGGCCATATCAAAACAAACCATTTCCAAATGGATAGCATACTGTATCCATTTCTGTTACAAACACCACAGGAAACCACCCCCCACAAGGGGTCAGAACACATTCCACTAGGGCAAATTCCACCTCTGCAGCTTTTCTCATAAGGGTCCCTACCAGGGGCATCCTGGAGGCTGCAACATGGAGTTCTGTTCATACCTTCACCAAGTATTACCACCTGCCTATCTTTTCCATATCCAGGGCAGGCTTTGCAACCGCAGTCCTGCAGGGCATATTAGCCAGCCCCAACCCTTCTTGACTACCTCCACCCATTTCTTCAGCTTTGGGAATCAACCCAAGTGTGATGACTGCAACAGTGAAACATGAAGAACATAGTACAGTTGTGTACATTTACCATAAATGTAGATGTATAAGTGTATTCACTGTTGCAGTCCTGGATGTTCATCGTGTTTCACTGCTGTAGTCATTACTCTTGGGTTATCCTGCTGGCAGGCTACCCGCAGTCAGCCTGAATTCCAAAGTCTAGTCGCCTCCTCCCTGACGTCAGTGCACCAGGGGTATAAAAGATGCAGCTGACGCCATTTTCTTCAGTCTTTCTTGCCGCGCGGTGCCCGAAGCAAAAGCAGTTCGCAAGTGCCTGTCGGCCGACTCCTGAGATTTTCAAATACAAATTTCAGAACCGAAGTCTTCATTAAAGCTAAGTACCCCGTTGGGGAAACTTTTTTCTTGCTCCAGACCGATGTCAGAAAGTGTTAACAATTGTATTTCTTGTGGGAAGCAAATACCTCATAAGGATTTTCACTCTTGCTGTATTCCTTGCCTAGGCCCTGATCACAATGTTGCTAGCTGCCGGTTTTGTGCTAGATTTAACCAACGAACTATTAAGCTTCGGTTCGATTTTGCATTTCATTACTTTGGCCGAAGGTTTAATTATGTAATGCCGTTGGAACAGCCAATGACCGGAGTTTACAAAAATGCAAGGACAAGGAAAAGGATAGGCATCCGAGGTCCAAAACTGACGACGAGGCCTCCGTTAGGCCAGTCGCCGGTTCTCAGTGAAGCGCTTTCATAGCCCCTGGCTCCCGCTACCTCAGAGCCACAGGCCGCTTCCGACTCCCACGTGGAGCCGACTGGGCCTCTGGATACTCAAGGTATTGGACACTCGGAAATCATTCCCTCAGATGGGTCCGGAGCCGCTGAGCAGGCATCGGCTTCTGAGGGTGTTTTCAGACCTACACAGTTATATGTTAAACCATCTTCAGCTTCAAAGACAAAGACTAAAGCAGCTCTAAAGACAAAGAAACAAGTACAGCATTCTCCTACTCAGACTTCCATGCCTAAAAAACAGATGCTTAAAATGGCTGAAGACCTAATTACTTTGATCAGGGGTTCCCATCCCACTCCTGATAAGAGGCCTAGGCAAGAGACAGAATATGATTCTTCTGATAAGGTTTCTATTTCCTCTGATTCCTCTTCTGAACAGGATTATTCTATGCCTCCCTATGAGGACTCTGATGCTGAAGAATCCATTCCTTCAGCCTCTCCTCCTGAGGATTATTCTTTTGGGGAAACCCTGCATACCATGAGGGAGCATTTCCACTGGGAGAGCCAAGACTACTGTGAATCTAAGAAAAGGCTCAGAGACTTTCTATTACTTCCTTAGCACAGACCCCTTGCTATTCCACCTGTTCTGGACATTGTAGATGATGTATTTTCAGAGTCCGGCCTGTCCCCTGACTCTTTACCCCCTGCACCTGCTAAGCCAGACAGATACTACAGGGTGCCAGATTCTCATAAATTTCTATATAAGAACCCCGCTGCTGACCCAGAAACTATATCTCAAGGTCCCAAAGGGCTCAAAGCTTCCACTGCAAAAAACCCTGTCCCCTCTGATAGGGATTCTAGGGCACTGGACAGATGGGGGAAAAAAGTTTACACTTCTGCTACCTTGGCTGTAAGGGCTTTGAATTGTCAATTTCATACGCTTAAATATCAGCAATACTTAATGTCACTGCTTAAACTGAAAATGTTGACAAATACTGAATGTTCAGAGAACAAGGAATTGCAGGATTTATTGCATGCAGCTGAACAAGTGGGAAAGCATACTTTGCAGTATGGTTATGATTCACTGGAGGCCTCTTGCAGGGCCGCTGTTACAGGTAATGTTATTAGAAGGCATGCTTGGTTAAAGGAACAAAATCTGCCTGATCATGTTAAATCAAAATTATTAGATGCCCCATTACATCAAGATACTTTGTTTGGTGCTAAAGCAGAAGAGGTGTTGAAGAAAATGTAGGATAAAGCGAAATCCATGCAGACAGTTAAGGATTTCTTACAGGTTCAGCCACCCAGGTTTAGCAGGAACTGGCCTTCTAAAAATTGTTCCTTTCCAGTGTCAGACAAACCACAAAGAGGCAGATACAGACGTCCCTAAGGCAGATCTCAGCCCCTAGGCTTATACAGGCCTAAACAATGGGGTGCTCCTACCTCCAAAAGCGGAGAAGACAAATCACAACCTTACAGGAAACAGTCCCAATGACTTTCCTCTACCAGATCCAAGCACTTTCCTTTTAGCAGCCCCCTTAGGGGGAAAACTAGCACTTTTTTCATCAAATTGGCAAAAGGTTACCCAAGACAAATGGGTCTTGAACATAGTGTCCCAAGGCTACAGGTTCCATTTTCACACCCTACCAAGGGCAAAAGGTATGCCAGACCTGCCACACAATCAATGGGCAGAGGCACAAAAGCAAATTTCAGCCCTCATGGACATGAGGGCTATCCAACAAGTACCACAACAAGAGCAGGGGCAAGGATTTTACTCCATACTTCCATTAGTACCCAGAAAGGACAAAACCTGGAGACCAGTACTGGACTTGTCTATACTAAACACGTTTCTGGAGGTTCCAAAATTCAAGATGTTCACTCTACAACAGCTACTGCCCATGCTGGGCAAGAAGGCTTGGCTTGTAACTTTGGACCTAAAAGAGGCATACCTGCATGTCCCATTCAGACAATCTTGCAGAAGATACCTCAGATTCATAGCTGGATCAATGCACTACCAATTCTCTGCACTGCCCTTTGGCTTATCTACTGCGCCCAGGGTCTTCACAAAATGCCTGGCACCAGTAATTGCATTCTGCAGACAAAGAGGAATTCAAATATACCCCTACTTGGACGACTGCCTTATTCAAGCAGAGAACAAAGACATTCTTCTAAAGCATCTGGCGTTTGTAAAAAGATTACTAATTTGCCTAGGGTACACAGTAAATGAAAAGAAATCAAAACCAGTGCCCTCTCAAGAGATAATATTCCTGGGTGCAAGCTTAAATACAACTGCCCAGATGGCTTATCTCACACCAGACAAACAAAAACAACTGACTTATTACTTGAAAAAATTGGCAACAAAGACCCAGTTACCTGCAAGGAAAATCCTGCAGGCCTTGGGTTTCATGGCATCCTGCATTTTACTAATTCCATATGCCAGACTGCATATGAGGAAACTACAATGGTAACTAAAAAGTGTTTGGACTCAGCATTGCCACAGCCTGGAGACAGCAATTACCCTCATTCCCTGCCTGCAACAGGAGTTTCGATGGTGGGCAGAGGCCTGTCACCACAACAAGGGTCTGTCATTCACTTTAACCACTGCCAGACAGACACTGACAATGGATGCATCAGATTATGCCTGGGGGGCCCATAGGGCAGGAAAATGCATTCAGGGCACATGGCCTGCAAGCCAGATGCATCTTCACATCAATCAAAAAGAGATGCTAGCTGTTCAGAATGCCCTGACAGCTTTCTAGGATCTACTTCATCCAGGACCTCTACTGATAAAGACAGACAATACAACGGTCATGTGGTACATAAACAAGCAGGGAGGTACACATTCCTACCCCCTCTGCAGACAAGCAATGACCTTATGGGACACAGCATTGACTTATCACGTTCACTTGCAAGCACAATTCCTGCCAGGAAAAACAAGTACTCTGGCAGACAAACTAAGCAGAAACCTCCTGGATGCCCATGAGTGGAAACTGGATCCACAAGTCTTCAGCATGATAACAAGGAAATGGGGACGTCCAGACATAGATCTATTTGCCTCCCCTCACAACTGCCAATTACAGAGATTTTGCACAAGGATTTATCACAAGCAAGCATGGAGAGTGGATGCTCTATCCTTCAGCTTGAAAAATCAAACAGTATATGCCTCTCCTTCCCAGGGTACTCCTAAAGGTCAGACAAGAGAAGCCAAAAATTATACTGATTGCACCAGACTGGCCACGCCAGCACTGGTACCCAATCCTAAAGGGCTTTTCTCAAGGTCCAGCATGGATATTGCCTCAAACTTCTCACTTGCTGACCCAACAAAACAATCAGATCCTGCACAGCCAACTCAGGACCTTAAATCTAGCAGCATGGTGGATAATGTAGCCATTCAGAACAATCCTCTTTCTAAAGCTGTTATGGATGTTATCTTGGAGGCCAGGAGTCCCAGTACCAGAAAATCTTATCCAGAAAAATGGAAGAGATTCTGTGCTTGGAACCAGGGACAAGGCATGGACACGTATGTACCAAATATCCCTCAGATTTTACAATACCTAACTGAGATGCTGGACAAAGGCCTTTCTTTCTCATCAATTAAAATTCATGCCTCTGCCATTTCAGCCCATTACAATACGGAACCACCTATCTTTTCTCATCCTTTAATAAGGCAGTACCTCAGAGGGGCCAAAAACATCAGGCCTCCAAGGAGGGAACCAATTCCTGCATGGGACCTCAATTATGTCTTGGAAAAACTCACACTGCCTCCTTTTGAGCCAGCCTCAACAGCGGATATAAAATTATTATCCTGGAAAACAGCTCTGCTCCTAGCAATAACCTCTGCAAGATGAGTCTCGGAGTTACAAGCACTCATGGCTGTGGAACCTTTTATCATTTTTCATCCAGACAGGGTTTCGCTGAGGACAAACCCAACATTTATGCCTAAAGTGGTGTCCAGTGTGGCCCTCAACCAAACCATTCACTTGCCTACCTTTTATCCAAACCCGCAGAACAAGGGTGAGAAAATTCTGCATTCTTTGGACATACATAGACAGCTACGCTTCTACTTGCACAGAACTAAAGCTTTCAGGAAGACTGAGCAACTTTTAGTGTCATATGCTTCAGGATCACAAGGAAAGGCTATCTCAAAACAGACTATATCTAAATGGATAGGCCATTGCATCCGTTTCTGCTATTCTCAGCATGGCAAATCAGTGCCTAAGGACATCAGGCCTCATTCTACCAGAGCAGCAGCCACTTCAGCAGCCTTCCTCAGAGGAGTACCAACCAAAGACATCTTAGAGGCTGCAACTTGGAGTTCAGTGCACACTTTGACAAAGCACTACCACTTACCTCTTTACTCTAAATCTAGAGCAGGCTTTGCCACTGCAGATGTCCTTCAAGGATGCATCTGCAGTCATAACATATGGGTTGTCCTGCCTCAGGCAGCCCTTCGGTCGGCCGGATTCCAAAGTCTGGGTCTGGCCTCGGCTGATGTCGCACCTTCCCCGACGTCAGAGCGTCTGGGGTATAAAAGCATCAGCCGACGCCATTTTCCTCAGTCTTTCTTGCCGCGCGGTGCTCGAAGCAGAAGCTGTTCGCAAGTGCCGGTCGGTCAGATCCAGTGATTTCAGCTACCGAAGACTTCGAAAAAGCTAAGTACCCCGTTGGGGACTCTTTCTTGCCTCACCCGATGTCAGATAAAGTAAATAATTGTTTAACTTGTGGGAAACAAATACCTCATAAGGATTTCCATTCCTACTGCCTTCCTTGCTTAGGCCCAGACCATGACGTATCGTCCTGTTCAGCCTGTGCTTCCTTCAACCGACGAACTCTTAGACGTCGGTCGGAGTTTGCAGAGGAATTTTTTGGGGCTAGTTTTGCATATAAAATGCCGTCGGAGACTCTGACATCACATTTGGTGAAAAAACGGAAGGACAAGGACCGACACTCGCGGCCCACGGTTTCGGCTGAAACCACGGTAAAGCCTACCGCGAGTGTCTCGGTTTCGGCCGAAACAGAGTCCTCAGAGATTCCTTCATCCGAATCCACTCAACCGACCACCATGGCCCGGGGGGCCCCGGCTGAGTCGGCTACCGAGCTACCTACCGAAACCAGTGTCCAGGATATGTCCGACACCATTCCTTTGGACATATCTACTCCTGCGTGGGCAGCTAGGCCCCCTGCTTCCATGTCCATTAAGGCCTTCTCCAGGGCTAAAGCTGCTAAACTTTCTAAGGCTTTGCCTCCCAAGACTACCTCCCAGAGGCCTTCCTCTAGTACTCAGATCCTCAGCCTTGCAGAGGACCTCATTTCTTTAATTAGAGGTTCACAACCTCACCCGGGCAGGGCCTCTCACTCTCCACCAGACAAAAGGCCCAGGACTGAGCCTTCTGACCCACACTCTTCAGATGAGTCCACGGATGGTTCTGAGTTGTCAGACCACCAGGAGGAGGCTTATTAAGCCCTATGAGGATTCTGATGCTGAAGAATCTATCCTTGACCTCCCTCCTGAAGAGTTCTCCTTTGGTGAGACTTTACACTCCATGAGAGAGCATTTTCAATGGCAAGGTCAGGAATTCTCTGATTCTAGAAAAAGATTAAGGACCTTTTTACATTTGCCTCAGCATAGGCCTTTAGCTATACCTCCTGTTTTGAATGTAATTGATGATGTGTACAATGATGTCAGTACAGCCCCTGATTCTCTCCCCCCGGCCCCTGCCAAACCTGATAGATACTACAGGGTCCCGGATTCTCATTTCCATCTGTATAAAGCCCATTCTGCAGACCCAGAAACTATTACTCTGGGCCCTAAAGGGGTTGCGGCTGCCACTGCCAAAAATCCTCTACTTTCTGAAAGAGAGTCTAGAGCTTTAGAGAGATGGGGAAAGAAGGTATATACTTCTGCAACTCTTTCCATCAGGGCACTAAATTGTCAATTTCATATGATACAGTACCAAGAGTATTTGTTAGATGAACTGAACAAGAAGCTTTCTTCTCCTGAGCCCCTTGACCGTAAATCCCTTCAGGATTTGGTACACAACTCACAGCAGGTTAGTAATCATTTCTTAGTGTGGTTATGATGCATTGGAGGCTTCATTTAGGTCAGCTATGACTGGGGCAGTTATTCGTAGGCATGCCTGGCTGAAGGAACAATCTTTGCCAGACCATGTTAAAGCTAAACTCCTGGATGCTCCAATGGAGAAACAAAATTTATTTGGCTCCTCTGCTCAGGAGGTCTTAAAAAAGTGTGAAGAAAAGGCAAAATCTGTGCAAACAGTTAAGGATTTCCTACAAGTACAACCACCGAGATTTAGCAGAAACTGGCCTACTAAGAATTGGTCCTTTCCAGACTCGGACAGAGCCCAGAGAGGCAGGAACAGACGCCCCAGAGGCAGAGGCCAATCTAGGGGCTCTTACAGAGGCCGTCAGTGGCAACCTGCCAACCAGAGAGGTAGTGCAACAGCAGCAGCAACAGCTACTACACCAGGACAGGCTCAATGACTTTACTCTGTTTCCGCCCACCAGGGCACAACTGGAAGCACCCTTGGGCGGAAAGCTTGCTTTATTCTCAAAAAAATTGGGACACAACCACCCAAATGGCCTTTCTCACAGAAGAAAAACAAAAACAACTTCCAGATTACTTCATGAATCTGACAAGACAAGCTCAGCTTACTGCAAGGAAAATCCTGCAGGCCCTGGGTTACATGGCATCCTGCATAATTCTGATACCACAGGCCAGGCTGCATATGAGAAAATTACAATGGTATCTAAGGAGTGTATGGTCTCAACACAGTCACAGTTTGGAAACTTTGATACCAATCATTCCTTGCCTTCAAAAGGAATTCCTGTGGTGGGCTCAGGCCTGCCAGTCCAACAGAGGATTGCCTTTCAACAAACCAAAAACAAACCATCACCACGGACGCTTCAGACCGAGGATGGGGAGCACACATGGAGGACAAATGTATCCAAAGCCTATGGTCTCAAAGACAGCTACACATGCACATAAACCAAAAGGAAATGCTGGCAGTGATGCATGCCATCGAGGCTTTCAAACCCTTCCTCCATCAAGGCCACCTGTTAATAAGGACAGACAACACCACGGTCATGTGGTACATAAACAAGCAGGGAGGCACACACTCCTACCCTCTATGCCGGCTGGCTATGAATCTATGGGAGCTATGCCTGAAACTCAATATCCAACTGCAGTCCCAGTTCGTGCCAGGAAAGGAAAGTACACTGGCAGACAGCTTAAGCAGAACTACCATGGATGCACACGAGTGGATGCTGCACCCAGACATCTTCCAACTCATAACAAAGGCATGGGGAACGCCGGAGATAGATCTATTCGCATCCCCCCTCAACCATCAACTGAAGACATTCTGCTCAAGGACATACCACCCACAAGCATGGAGGGTGGACTCTCTCTCTTTCAGCTGGAAAGCTCTAAAAGTATATGCCTTCCCACCTCTCCCTTTAATGTACAAGGCTCTACTGAAGATCAGGGAGGAACAGCCAAGAGTGATTCTGATAGCTCCAGACTGGCCAAGGCAACACTGGTATCCACTATTGAGGAGCATGTCACAGGCAAAACCATGGCCTCTCTCCCTATGGCCTCTTCTGACGCAGAACAATTTCAAGATCATGCATCCCAACTTAAAAACATTGCAGCTAACTGCCTGGAAAATCGTTTAAAACCAAAACAAAATGTTTTATCACAGACAGTGAAGGACATTATCATGGAAGCTCGCCGGCCTTCCACAAGGAAGACATACTCAGCTAAATGGAAAAGATTTTTCATCTGGAACACATCAAAAGGCTTAGATGTGACAGTGGCAGACTTGACACATATTCTGGACTACTTAGCAGAACTGTTCCACAATGGCCTTTCCTATTCTTCCATTAAGATTCATGCCTCAGCAATTTCAGCTGAATACAATTTGGATCCACCTATCTTCTCACACCCTCTACTCAAGCAATTTCTGAGAGGGATCAAAAATATCAAACCCCCAAGAAAACCCCCTTTACCTGCTTGGGATCTCAACTTTGTCTTGGAGAAACTAACACTTCCTCCCTTTGAACCAGCAGCATCAGCGGATCTCCAGTTTCTGTCTTGGAAAACTACATTCCTTCTGGCAATAACTTCAGCAAGAAGAGTATCTGAGTTACAAGCATTAATGGCAGTACAGCCATTTCTTATCTTCCATCAGGACAGAGTTACACTAAGAACTAATCCTACTTTTATGCCAAAGGTGGTATCTAGGGTATCCTTGAACCAAGCTATTCACTTGCCTACGTTCTTCCCAAATCCACAGAATAGAGGGGGAAAAACTTCTGCACACCCTGGATATACACAGACAACTACGCTACTACTTGGACAGGACTAAAAGTAGCAGAAAAACTGACCAACTGTTGGTAGCATATGCTGATGGGGTGCAAGGAAAAGCAATTTCCAAACAGACAATTTCAAAATGGATAGGAAATTGCATTCGATTTTGTTACTCCTTTCATGGGAAGTCAGTTCCTGCAAACATCAGGCCTCATTCCACAAGGGCCACGGCCACCACTACAGCCTTCCTACGAGGGGTGGCTACCAAGGACATTTTAGAAGCTGCTACTTGGAGCTCCGTGCATACATTTACCAAACATTACAATCTACCTTTATACTCCAGATCCAGAGCAGGCTTTGCCACTGCAGTCCTGCAGGGGATCTTAACTACACCATCCTTTTCTTAGTGCCTCCTCCCCCAGATTAGCTATGGTATTCTACCCATATGTTATGACTGCAGATGCATCCTTGAAGGACATAGTACAGTTTTGTACCTACCATAAATGTAGATGTCCGATAGGTATGCATCTGCAGTCAGGTTTACCCTCCCTCCTACCCCTCTGTGGTATTCCTAGGGTGTTTACCCCTCTTTTAGCTAGCTGGGGGAATCTATTATGGTGTATTTGTTTGTATATACTTGTGTGTGTATATATATATATATATATATATATATATATATATATATATATATAATTTTGCAAATGTTTGGAATTCTACTGCATTTCTCCAAATTTAGCCTTCCTAGAGAGCACCTGGCATCTGGGGCAAGAAAAACTGAGGAAAATGGCATCGGCTGATGCTTTTATACCCCAGACGCTCTGACGTCGGGGAAGGTGCGACATCAGCCGAGGCCAGACCCAGACTTTGGAATCCGGCCGACTGAAGGGCTGCCTGAGGCAGGACAACCCATATGTTATGACTGCAAATGCATACCTATCGGACATCTACATTTATGGTAGGTACAAAACTGTACTTTCTGCAGGGCCTCATAGCCTCTCCTAATCCTATTTAGCCCAGCCACCCAGCCTCAGCTTTGGGATTCAACCCAAGAGTGATGACTGCAACAATGAAACACTATGAACATAGTACGGTTGTGTACCTACCATAAATGGAGATGTTCGAGTTTATTCACTGTTGCAGTCCAGGTTACCCACCCACCATCCCCCTTTTCTTTGCTGGGACTTATCTGTACTTCTCCATCCTATACAACCTATGTGGTGTATTTGCTTGTAGATAAAGGAAATGTTTATTTTTGTGCATGCATGCTTTATTGGCATACATTTCAGCCTACCTATTTGGGGGCACCTGACATCTGGGGCAAGAAAAACTAAAGAAAATGGCGTAGGCTGCATCTTTTATACCCCAGGCGCACTGACGTCAGGGAGGAGGCAACAGCAACCGACGCCGGACCTAGACTTTGGAATTCAGGCCGACTGCAGGTAGCCTGCCAGCAGGATAACCCAAGAGTAATGACTTCAACAGTGAATACACTCGAACATCTACATTTATGGTAGGTACACAACTGTACTTTTCCCACCCTCCATCCCCTTTCTCTCTCTCTTTTCCTCACTCCTTACAGTGCTATTTGGTATTTACTTTCTGCTGGTGGTGTTTTTCCACCATAACCTAGCTCCCTATTTGGGGGCTCCTGACATTTGGGGCAAGAAAAACTGATGTAATGGTGTCTGAATAACTGAATAGCAGGTTTTAAGGCTACATATTGCAAGATTATTTCATTTGCATAATCATGGGCACAATAAACTCTGTTTTCTGTGATTGTCAGGAACTTGCCCAGTCACCAAATGAATGATAAAATTCTTTCAACCAGGCAGAAAGATTTGAACTGTGCCAGAGTCAGCCATGGAGCTCTGTTTCTTATCCTCTGTGGTAGATGAACTTCATGTGCCCTTTCTATTTTTATTTCTGCCAGTAGTGTTTGGGTCCATTCCTGGATTTTAGTCAACATGTAGGCAGCATCACTAGCACCCACTTTTTTTTCAGAAATCTCTGTAAACCGTATTTTTTTCTTCCTCTGTCTTGTATGTTGACTAATTTCAATTCTAGATTTGCAGTCCTTGCTTCAGTGTCAGTAAGCCTCATGGTTCAGAGGTTCATAGCTTGTGTGAATGACCTGAGACGTACCTCCCTGGACTACATGAAAAGAGACATAGAGGAGCTCTCTGAGCATGTAGCCCAGGCCGGTATGACCCTGACCTTGAGTAGCATCTTACCCTCACCAAAAATGATGCCACAATATGAAGACAAGATGATCAATTTCAACAAATGGCTTAAGTATTGGTGTCATTCAAAGGGGATCCAATGCCTGTCGGCCTGGGATGACATGCTCGACAAGCCACGATGCTTCGCTAGGGACGGCTTGCACCTGTCACCCCTGGGCTTTCAGATATTGGCAAAGGCTCTTGCCACCCCATATTGCTTTTTTTAGGCAAGGCTCAAAAGACAAACCCACCTCCATAGGTATCACAAGGGATAAGAAACTAAGAGTAATGCTACTCAACGTCAGAAGTCTAAACCTCAAGATGCACGCACTCGAAACTCTCCGTAGCATGGAGAACATCGATATCTGTGCAGTAAGAGAAACCTGGTTCAAGGCTCCCGAGAGCACCCCAGCACTACCAGGTTATACCTCATACCATGCTTTTCGGCCACAAAACTTGGACCGAACCAGAAAAGAAGGGGGAGTATCAATATTCGTCAAAGATACCCACACCTCCAGGTTGGTGGCACAGCACTAAGCATCAGAGACTATCCATGTGCAACTAACAGTGGGTAAAACTGCCTTCCAGTTTATATCCTGCTACAGACCACCCTCCCAAACCCAGGAACCCCACTCGGCCTTCCTGAGAACACTGGAAAATATAAAGGTCTCTCCAAACACCATTATATTGGGCGACTACCCAAACATAGACTGGGAGCATTACTCTAGCTCCAACACCCTAGCCCAAAGGTTCCTAGAATTTATAAACTCAAATGCTATGGAACAACTTGTTACCACTCCCACAAGAGGGGAAAATGTACTGGACCTGATCATCACCAACATGGGGGCTCTATGCTCCAGACCAGAAGTGTATCCCTCACTGGTAAGATCAGACCATAAAACTAATCTCACTGGATATTCACATTCCGACCCCACCCCCTGCTCAGAAAACCACAGTGAAAAACTTCTCTAAAGCAAATTTCACACTCCTCAAAACCGAGGTGGAATCCTTCAAAGCCCCCGGGCCTGTGGAAAGTACGGCCCAGACCGCAGAATCCTTTTTAAACGCATTCTGTGAACACCTTCAGGAATGCATGGATCATGCAATCCCAAATAAAACCAAGACCCAATCCTCCACAGGCAGGCATCATGTCTGGTGGACCCCAGCCATAAACAAACTATACAATAGAAGGAGGAAGCTACTACATGATAGAGCAAAATCCCAAAATGGGAAGGCACCTCTGATCAGTATTAGCAAAAATGTACGGGCACTCATAAATCGTCTAAGGCCAACTTTGAGAAAAAAATTGCACAGGACACTAAGGATGATCACAAGGCTTTCTTTAGTTATGTTAGGAACCTGGGTGGGAATTCCCAGATATGCTCAGAATTAGTCCAAAATGACAAAAAATACACCGAACCCACAGACATTGCCAACATCCTAGCTGATAGGTTCAGCGCAAACCCCCCCTCACCAAAAGGGCAAATATCTATCCCAGCAGAGTGCTGCCCCCCTGACATCTCAGATGCTCAGGTAAGAGCTGCCCTCTCCAAAGCAAAAAACACAGCATCAATGGGACCAGACGGTGTCCCGGGCCACGTCCTACATGAACTCGAAGAAGAGCTAAACCCAAACATAAAACTACTGTTCAATCTCAGCCTTACTACAGGATATGTACCCAAAGAGTGGCATACAGCAACAGTGGTCCCTCTCCACAAAAGTGGTACCACAACGGATCCTGGAAACTCGCCCCATAAGCCTGACTAGCTTGGTCTGCAAAAATATGGAAAGGATCATCATGGACCTCATAAATAAAGATATTGGGGACCTACAGACACTGGATCCTACCCAGTTCAGCTTTGTTAAGGGCAGATCCTGCATCTTAAACCTAGTCGATTTCTTTGAAACGGTCACCAAGGCCATTGACGAGGGGAAGGTGGTCCACACAGCCTACCTGGACCTCGCAAAAGCCTTCGATACAATACCCCACTCGGGCATTATAGATAAGCTCACCAGCTTAAATATACACCCCTTTGTCACTAGATGGGTTGCAAACTGGCTCAAGGACAGAACCCACATGGTTAGAATTGCTGGAGCCATGTCAGACTCCAAACCAGTTACAAGTGGTGTCCCACAAGGCTCAGTCCTGGGACCTCTCTTGTTCGGTATATATTTCTTGGAGGTACAGGCCAACACGGAAGGACTGTGGCTGACCAAGTTCGCAGATGACTGCAAACTGGGCGCCATAATCGACTCTCCAGCCGACACAAGCATCCTCCAAAAGGGCCTCATAGAAACAGACAACTGGTGCCAGAGCCATGGCCTCATGCTAAACACCAAAAAGTGTATAGTCATCCCCTTTGGCAAAAACAAAGTGCCCACAAATTACCACATAGGTGGTAATCCATTAAGTACGGAAGAAGTAATTAGGGACCTGGGGACCCAAGTTGATAGCAATCTCTCATTTGAAAACTACGTGGCCAAAGTGGTTAGAAAAACATTTTATATAGCCTACCTAATCATGAAGGGATTCACATCTAGATCAGGGGAGGTCATCGTGCCTCTTTACTCATCCCTCATCAGGCCCATAATTGAGTACAATGCCCCTTTTGGGATGTACCTTACCAGTCACCTGCAGCAACTGGAAAGACCCCAAAAGTACCTCACCAAGAGGATCAAAGGGCTCAAACAGATGCCATATGCTGCCCAGTTAAAGAAACTCCAGCTCTACTCAGTGGCATACCGCCTGCTCAGAGGTGATGTGTGCCTGATGTATAAAGCCTTGTCCAACCCGGAATTAATGGACATGCTGCACCTCAGAAAATCCAAATCTCATCAAGCTACGTGCTCGAGAGACTTGAACCTCAGCACTGAAATAAATAGGACATGCTGGAGGTACAGATTCATAACCCAGAGGCTCCCTTCACTCTGGAATAAAATCCCAGTCCAGGTTAGGCAGAGTCCCTCATTGACTTTCTTCAAGAGGAATCTTGATGAGTGGATGGGAGATCGTAGGTTTACCCCGGGTATCACTTCTGTGTCACTGTTAGACAGAGGCACAGTATACTAACCTCGAAAAAGGGCATAACAAAATTCATTTAAAATGGGTGGCGAAAGCCAAACACACTCTGGCTAGGCTTATAAATGCCCTAGGGCAGATAGCCTAGTATGAACCTATGAACAAGGCTAATGACCACCAGTGCCTTTATAAGCCTGTTCATGTAGTCCAACACAGTTGTGTTCCTATGTATATTGGGCATTAATTAAGAGAAGATATGTTAGAAAGTATAGACGTGTATCTAAGCTGGAAGGATTGTGTGAGAGAAGAACTGCAACAGTCAGTCATGAGTGTTAAAGAACGTAGGAGAATAGTATATATATATATATATATATATATATATATATATATATATATATATATATATATATATATATATATATATATAGGTTCATAGGTAGATACGGGCCTATATAAGCCTAGCCAAATGGTACCCTGGCTTTTGCCACCCAAGAAAATTATTTTCCTGTGCCCCTGTCAAGCAGAGCTACAGAAGTGATCCCCGGGGTGAATTTCCTATCTACCATCTAATCATCAAGATTTTTCTTGAAGAGTGCTAATGAGGAGCTTTGTTTGATATAGATAGATAGTTTGTTCCAGAGTATGGGAAGTCTCTGAGATAGGAATCTATCCCTCCAGCATGTTTTGTTTATTGTGGTGGCAGGGTTTAGGTCCCTAGAGCTTGTAGCTTGGAAGGTTTGGGATTTCTTTATGTGGAGCATGTCCAACAGCTCTGGGTTTGACATAGCTTTGTATGTTAGGCAGAGATCACCTCTGAGTAGGCGATATGCGAGAGAGTAAAGCTGGAGATTTTTGAGACGGTCTACATAGGGCATCTGTTTGAGGCCAGTAATCCTCTTTGTGGCCTTTCCAGTTGTTGTAGATGTCTTGTGAGGTACATACCAAAAGGGGTGTTGTACTCTATAATGAGTCTAATGAGTGATGAGTAGAGGGGAACAATTACCTCTTTTTTCCTGGATGAGGAGCCTTTTGTGATGAGGTGTGCCACGTAGAAAGATTTCCTGACTACTGTGACGATGTGATTATCAAAGGAGAGACTACTGTCCACCTGTGTCCCAAGGTCTCTTATCACACTTTCGGTGTTAAGTAGACTACCACCTATGTGGTAGTTCATGGGTACAGAGTTTTTACCAAAAGGGATGACAATGCACTTTTTGGCATTGAGCTTGAGGCCATGGTTTTGACACCAGGCATCTGTCTCAGTGAGGCCCTTTTGTAGGATGTCCACATCATTAGGAGATTTGATTATGGCTCCTAGTTTGCAGTCATCTGTGAATTTTGTTAGCCAAAGACCTTCTGTGTTAGCCTGTACTTCAGAGAAGTAGATACCAAACAGGAGAGGACCTAGGACTGAACCCTGTGGTACTCCACTTGTTACTGGTCTGAAGTTGGATTTAGAGTCTGCTACTTTCACAGTGTGGGTTCTGTCAGTGAGCCAGTTGGCAACCCATCTTGTGACGTAGGGATTAGTTTAGTGAGTTTGTCTATAATTCCAGAGTGGGGGATGGTGTTGAAAGCCTTGGCGAGATCTAGATAGGCTGTGTGTACCACCTTACCCTCATCTACAGCTTTGGTGACTGCTTCAAAGAAGTCTTATCAGGTTTAGGAGACATGATCTGCCTTTTACAAACCCGAACTGGGTAGGGTCCAGAGTTTGGAGATTACCATTGTCATTGTTTATATGTTCCATGATGATACGCTCCATAGCCTTGCAGAGCAGGCTCATCAGGCTAATGGGACGGTAGTTCCCAGGGTCTGTGGTGGCTCCCCCTTTGTGAAGTTGGATAACTGTTGCTGTGCGCTCTTCAGTGGGCACAAAACCTGAGGTGACGCTATGATTGAACATGGTACTTAGGTGAGGTGCCATTTCGTTCTGTAGTTCATGTACATGGTTGCTGTGTTCTTGTCTTTGGAGAGTGTGTTTTTTACCTGTGCAACCGTGATTACAGGTACTTTGCATTCTTCCGGTGTAGAGATGGGCCCTTTAGGGGATGAGACAGGGGTAAAGTTAGCACTGAACCTGTCTGCCAGGATGTTGACAATATCAGTTGGTTCTGTATATTTAGTGCCATTGTGCTGTAACTCAGAGCAGATCTGAGTGTTGCCAATGAGATTCTTGACATAGCTATAGAATGCTTTGTGGTTGGCAGACCACGAAGTTTCTCCAATCATGGGATTTTACTCTTTTTTGCAAGTTTCTTTCTTCTGTTGTAGAGTTTGTTTATAGCAGGGGACCACCAGATTGGCTTCCTTTTTTTGGAGGATAGCATCTTGGCTTTGTTAGGGATTGCACGATCCATGCACTCGTATAAGTGCTTATAAAGTGCAATTGTATAGGATTCAGCAGTTGTATCTCTAGTGTCCATCAGCATGGGTGTCATGAAGTTTGACACTTCTGTCTTAACAAGCGTGAAGTTGGCTTTGGAGAAAATTTTTACGGTGGTTTCCCTAATTGGGGGGGGGGGGGTGTGTGGATGTCTAGGGTGATTTGCTTGTGGTCAGATCTGACCAACGAGGAATTGACTTCTGATGTGGAACACCGGTTGCCCATGTTGGTAATGACCAGGTCTAGGATATTGCTGCCCTTGGTGGGGGTGTGAATAAGTTGATCCAAGGCATTGGAATTTATGAATTCCAGAAAACGTTGTGCACAAGAGTTGGTACATGATTAGTTTTCTCAGTTAGTGGTGGGGTAGATGAAATCGCCCATTATTCGGGTGTTAGGTTGTACCCTAATATTTTACAGTGTATCAAGAAATGAGGAGTGGGAATCCTGGATCATGGTGGGGGATCTGTAGCAAGCTACAATTTGCATTGCGGTCTTGCCCAGAGTTAGTTGCACTTGGATAATGTCAGATGCATTATGCTGAGCAACTAGCCTGGAGGTGTGGATATCCTTAATGAATATGGACACGCCTCTGCCTTTAGTGCTTCGGTCCAAGTTAGGTGGCCGAAAGGTGTGGTATGAATTATAGCCTGGTAATGCAGGGGTGCTCTCTGGAGCCTTGAACCAGGTCTCTGTCGCTGCACAGATGTCGATGTTCTCCATTTCAAAGAGTGCCTCGTGTGAGTGCATTTTGAGGTTTAGACGTCTAACATTGAGTAACATTACCCTCAGATTTTGCTTGCTTGTACCTGTTACGGTGGTGAATTTGTCATTTGAATCTTGCCTAAAAAAGGCACTATAGGGGTGGCAAGAGCCTTAGCCAGTATCCAGAATCCCAAGGGCGAGAGGTGCAGGCCATCTCTGGAAAAGCATTGTGGTTTGTCGATCATGTCAACCCAGGCAGACAGATGGTGGATCCCCTTAGAATGACACCAGAAGCTTAGTCAATTGTTGAAGTCAATCATTTTGTCCTTGTACTGTGTTATCATTCTGGGTGATGGCAGGATGCTACTCAGGGCTAGGGTCATACCTGCCTGGGCTACAAGATCAGAAAGCTCCTCCACATCTCTTTTCATGTAGTCCAGGGCGGTACGTCTCAGGTCATTCACACCAACATGGACAATGACAGTCATATTTCTACTTGCTGTGGAGTGACCTGAGTGCATGCGTTATGTGGCGGATCCTGGCTCCTGACAGGCAGCTGACAGTGACTTTCTCCTTGTTTAGCCTGGTGAGTGGAACATCAGTGTGCCTGACTATAGAGTCACCTATGACTAGAGTGTTAGGTATGTTATGTCTTATGGGCTGTGGTAGAGTGGCACACTGAGTTGTGGGCTATGTGTCATTTGGGTTGTGTTGGGGGGTGGAGGTTGCTTGCATTTCTGCTTTGGAGGTCCCTGTTTAACAGTAATTTTCCAATGGATGAGAAATTGGAAATTCACCATGGGTCTGGCCCCATGTCTCTGATAGAGGCACACATTAATGCCCAAACTAACATACCCCCCACTTAACCTTTAGAAACTTACCACAGACCGTAAGGCATAACAACATACCTAACACTCTAGTCATAGGTGACTCTATAGTCAGGCACACTGATGTTCCACTCACCAGGCTAAACAAGGAGAAAGTTACTGTCAGCTGCCTGTCAGGTGCCAGGATCCACCACATAAGGCATGCACTCAGGTCACACACATATATATATATATATATATATATATATATATATATATATATATATATATATATGGGTCTACTACTAATGACCGAAACGACGATTCCCCGACACAAAACTCACCGACGCCAAATAACCGACAACACACAAACCCGACACAAACCCGACAACGCAAAACACCGAACACCATTACACCGACACACAGCATACACACTAGCCCTGACCCAAACCCTAACCCTAAGGTCCGACACTATCGCACACTTCACCTACCTGCACCCTAACCCTAACTCACTTAACCCACCCCTAGCCCAAGCTCCGACACTAACGCACACATCACCTACCTGCATCCTAACCCTAACTCACTTAACCCACCCCTAGCCCAAGCTCCGACACTAACGCACATCACCTACCTGCACCCTAACCTAACTCACTTAACCCACCCCTAGCCCAAGCTCCGACACTAACGCACACATCACCTACCTGCACCCTAACCCTAACTCACTTAACCCGTCCCTAAACTACAGTCCCTCACTAGCACACACTTACCTTACCCGAACCATACCTCCGACACGAACACACACTCGCCTTTCCCACAGCCTAACCCGACATCCCACAATCTCGAGCACTTACCTGACCGCTCCTAACTCTGTCACCATCGCACACTTACCGCGTCGCGATCGCACATTCCCTTGTCGGTCTTTCCGCTGTCGGCAAATCACCCTGTCGGTACACTTACCTGTCGGTCATCTGGCGTCGGTGAGTTTTGTGTCGGGGAATCGTCGTTTCGGTCATTAGTAGTAGACCCATATATATATATATATATATATATATATATATATATATAGAGAGAGAGAGAGTTGACATGACACCCCAACTGCATGTAGAAAATGGGAAAAAGGGGGTTGATGATGATCGTTAGGAAGTTTCTAAAGGTTATGTGGGGGGGGTATGTTAGTTTGGGCATTAATGTGTGCTTCTATCAGAGACATGGGGCCAGACCCATGGTGAATTTCCAATTTCTCATCCATTGGAAAATTGCTGTTAAATAGGGTTTGGGATGTACTCTGCTTCACAGGGCTGCGGAACCTGATGATGTTCTTCGTGTTTCACTGTTGCAGTCATAACTGTAGGGTGCTCCTGCCGGCAGGCAGCCCGAGGTCGGCCAGAATCCCAAAGTCTGGGTCCGGCGTCGGCTGTATAAGCTAGTATCCTGACGTCAGGACGCCTTGGTACATAGCCCTCAGCCGACGCCATCTTCCCCAGTCTTTCTTGCCGTGCAGTGGAAAGCAGCTCGCAAAACGTTGGTTGGCGATTTTCGAACAGCGTATTTGGTTGTTGTCGGTCCGAAGTTGTTACTTCTCTTCTCAAAGCTAAGTACCCCGTTAGGGAATCTTTTTCTTGTTCCTCCGATGTCAGAAAAAGTTAATAATTGTATAGCGTGTGGGAAACAAATACCTCATAAAGATTTCCACTCTTACTGTCTACCTTGCTTAGGCCCTGACCACGACGTTTCTTGTTGTCGGTTCTGTGCCAGGTTCAACTCTCGTACTATCAAGCGCAGGTACGATTGGGCTTTAAATTATTTTGGCAGACGCTTCAATTATAGAATGTCGTCGGACACTACCGGAGTTCAAAAGAAGCGCAAAGACAAAGACAGGCCTCCGACAGGACTCGTTGCAGCTGGAGCCAGCGTCCGGTTCGGCTGTCGTCAGTGAGGCGCTTTTGCAGCCCCTGTCGTCCGCCACTTCTGAACCGATGGCCGATACGGACTCCCATGGGGAGCCATCGAGGCCCACTATTTTAACTGCTGCAGGACCTTCGGACGTCGCTCCTTCAGATGGGTCCGGAACCGCTGTGCAGGTACCGGCTTCTGAGGGGGTTTTCAGGCCTACTCACATCACTATTTCAAAGGCAAAGACAAAGACTCCTACTAAGTCTAAAGTTCCAGCTCAAGCTGCTTCTGAATCCACTCCCAAGACACAAAAACAATTATTGAGGATGGCTGAAGATTTGCTTACAATGATTAGGGTTCTCACCCCTCCTGAAAAAGCCCTCGCCAGGATGTAACTCTGGTTTCCTCTGCCCAGGCTTCTGTATCTTCTGTTTCTTCCTCTGATCATGACTATTCCTTTCCCCTTATGAGGATTCGGATGCTGAGGATTCTTTGCCCTCGGCCTCTCCGCCTGAGGATTTTTCTTTTGGGGAAACCTTGCATGAGATGAGGGAACATTTTCATTGGGAAGGACAGGAATATTCTGCTTCCAAAAAGAGGCTTAGAGAATTTCTTCTTCTTCCTCAGCATAGGCCTTTAGCTATCCCTCCTGTCTTGGACATTGTAGATGATGCTTTTCTGAGGCTAATTTGAATCCTGATTCCATGCCTCCTGCTCCTTCTAAGCCTGATAGATTTTATAGGGTTCCTGACTCTCATTTATTTTTATTTATAAACCCTTCTGCAGATCCTGAAACTATTTCTCAGGGCTCTAAGGCTGCTAAGGTTGCTACTTCTAAAAATCCTATTCCCTCTGAGAAGGATTCTCGTGCTTTAGACAGGTGGGGAAAAAGGTATATACTTCTGCTACCCTGTCTGTAAGGGCTTTAAATTGCCAGTTTCATATGTTTAAATATCAGCAATTTCTTTTGTCTGTTTTAAAGCAAAAGCTTGCTTCCCTTCCTGCTTGTGCAGAGGATAAGGAACTTCAGGATGTTTTGCATGCTACTGAACAGGTTAACAAGCATAGCTTACATTGTGGTTTTGATGCTTTGGATGCTTCCTGCAGGGCTGCTGCCTCTGGTACTGTGATTAGGAGACATGCCTGGCCGTGAACAAAGTTTACCTGAACAGGTTAAGGCTAAGTTATTAGATGCCCCTGTTCAACAGGATGTTCTTTTGGTTCTAAGGCTGAGGAAGTTATTAAAAGATGGAAGAAAAGGCAAAGTCCATGCAGACTGTAAAGATTTCTTGCAGGTTCAGCCTCCTAGATTTTCCAGGAATTGGCCCTCTAAAAATTGGTCCTTTCCCACGTCTGACAGGCCTCAAAGGGGAAGATATAGACGCTCCAGAGGTCGTGGTCAAGGCCAGACCTCTTACAGATCTAGACAATGGACTGCTTCTTCACCTAGGAGGGGAGAAGACAGATCCCAATCTCAAAGAAAGCAAACTCAATGACTCTCTCGGTTGGGCTTCAGGACCCCTTTACCTGGACGCCCCTCTCGGAGGAAAACTGTCTCTTTTTTACAGAAATTGGACTCATATTACCCAGGACACACCTTTTTGGAAATTCCAAAGTTCAAGATGCTTACTCTGCAACAGCTAATTCCAATGCTCTCTCAGGACGCCTGGATGGTGACATTGGACTTAAAGGAAGCCTATTTGCATATCCCTATCAGACAAGAACACAGGAAATTCCTCAGGTTCAAGGCAGGTTCGAGGCACTTTCAATTCTCTGTTCTGCCCTTTGGTTTATCTACTGCGCCCAGAGTCTTCACCAAGTGCCTGGCACCAGTAGTGGCTTACTGCAGACTTCAGGGGATCCAGATTTACCCCTATTTGGACGACTGCCTTATTCAGGCAGACAGCAAAGATCTTCTGCTTCAACATCTGGACTTTGTTCAACGTCTTCTCCTACTACTGGGATTCTCAGTGAACATAAAAGTCACATTTGATCCCTTCTCAACAAATGGTATTCTTGGGAGCCCTCTTAAATACAACCTTACAAAGGGCCTACCTCACTCCAGAAAAACAAACTCAGCTGGCTTCTACTTTCAACACCTTGGCAACTCTATCTCAGCTCACTGCAAGGAAATTCCTGCAGGCTCTGGACTACATGGCTTCCTGCATTCTGTTGATTCCAAACGCAAGGCTTCACATGAGAAAGCTTCAATGGTATCTGAAAAGTGTATGGTCACAGCACTACCACGATCTGGATATTCTGATTCCTCTGATCCCTTGCCTCCAGAAGGAGTTCCTCTGGTGGTCCAGGGCATGCACGTTAAACGAAGGAAAACCTTTTCGTCTCCCTCAGCCTACTCGAATCCTAACCACGGACGCCTCGGATTATGCTTGGGGAGCACACTTTCTAGACAATTGCCAGCAGGGAACCTGGACAAAGGACCATCTTCACTGGCACATCAATCTGAAGGAAATGTTGGCAGTTCAGAATGCCCTTTTAGCCTTCAAAAACCTTTTACAACCAGTGCCTCTGCTAATTCGCACAGACAACACCACGGTCATGTGGTACATCAACAAGCAGGGGGGTTCTCATTCATACCCCCTTTGCAGACTAGCTATGGGTTTATGGGACACAGCTCTAAATTTGAATCTGCATCTCCAGGCTCAATTCATTCCAGGGAAACAGAATCTCTTAGCAGACAGCCTGAGCAGAAACATTTCAGATCCTCACGAATGGATGCTAGACACCAACTTGTTCAACAGGATTACTGCAGTTTGGGGATGTCCCCAGATAGATCTGTTTGCATCCCATCTCAATCATCAGCTGCCTCGCTTTTGCACCAGGTCCTTCCACAAAACAGCATGGAGAGTGGATGCCCTGTCCTTCAGCTGGCGAAGCCTGTCAGCATATGCCTTCCTCCTCTTCCTCTACTGCCTCGGGTACTACTGAAGATAAAGCAGGACAAGCCCAAGTTCCTCATCTTGATTGCTCCAAATTGGCCTCGACAGTTTTGGTATCCAACCTTAAAGCTCCTGTTCTCGGGGCCTCCTTGGATTCTTCCACTGAACCCTTCGCTTCTGTCCCAGCATCAGGGTCAGTTACTACATTCCAATCTCAAGACCCTTTGCTTGGCAGCTTGGCTCTTCAAAGGAATTTGATTTCCTCTAGTCTTCCCAAACAAGTTTTGGATGTTCTTTTGGAAGCTAGACGGCCTAGCACTAGGAAATCTTATGCCTCTAAATGGAAGAGGTTTTCTATTTGGATGCAGGACCGAGGCTCTGATCCTCAGGTTCCTGATCTCTCCTCTATTTTGCTTTACCTTCGGAACTTTTATCTAAAGGACTTTCCTTTTCTTCCATTAAGATTCATGCTTCTGCTATCTCTGCATTTCAGTTCTGATCCTCCTGTTTTTCACATCCTTTGGTGAAGCAGTTCTTGAGAGGGGCTAAAATTTGCGGCCTCCAAGGACCCCTCCTGTCCCTGCCTGGGATCTTAATTATGTTTTAGAAAAACTTACTTTGCCTCCTTTTGAGCCTGCTGCATCTTCAGATATTAAGTTTCTATCCTGGAAGACTGTTCTTTTGTTAGCTTTGACCTCTGCCAGAAGGGTCTCAGAGTTGCAAGCTCTCATGGCTGTGGAACCATACCTTATTTTCCATCAGGACAGAGTATCCTTGAGGACCAATCCTACTTTCATGCCTAAGGTGATTTGAAAGTGGCTTTGAATCAGACAATTCACCTTCCTACTTTCTTTCCAAATCCTCAAAATAAAGGGAAAGGATTTTGCATTCATTGGATGTGCACAGACAGTTACGATTTTACTTGGACAAGACTAAAGATTTCAGAAAGTCTAACCAATTGTTTGTTTCCTTTGCTTCCAGTTCTCTTGGAAAACCTATTTCTAAACAAACTATTTCCAAATGGATTGCTTATGGAATCAGATTTTGTTACACTCATCATGGGAAACAGTTTCCAGGGACCATTAGAAGTCATTCTACTAGAGCAGCTGCTACTTCTACTGCTTTCCTCAGAGGAGTCCCTACCAAGGATATCTTGGAAGCTGCCACTTGGAGTTCTGTGCATACTTTTTCCAAGCACTACAATCTCCCCTTGTTTTCTAAGTCTAGGGCAGGTTTTGCCTCTGCTGTCTTGCAGGGTATTCTTGCCTCCCCTTCTTCTATCTAAAGCCACTTCCCTCTCTACACTGCTTTGGGATTCCACCCTACAGTTATGACTGCAACAGTGAAACACGAAGAACATAGTACAGTTGTGTACACCTACCATAAATGTAGATGTTCGAGTGTCTTCACTGTTGCAGTCGGGGTTTCCCTCCCTCCTATCCCCTCTTTCTCTCATATTTGTGGTGTATTTGTGTTTCCTTGTTGGATTCATTTTTGATTTGTTGGGGACTTCTGACATCTAGGGCAAGAAAGGCTGGAGAAGATGGCGTCGGCTGAGGGCTATGTACCAAGGCGTCCTGACGTCAGGATACTAGCTTATACAGCCGACGCCGGACCCAGACTTTGGGATTCTGGCCGACCTCGGGCTGCCTGCCGGCAGGAGCACCCTACAGTTATGACTGCAACAGTGAAGACACTCGAACATCTACATTTATGGTAGGTGTACACAACTGTACTTTCTTGGTGTTTCACTGTTGCAGTCATCACATTTGGGTTATCCCTGCCAGGGTAGCCCTTGGCCGGCCTGAATACCAGAGGCTTAGTATTTCTGTGTTGGTTGCTCTCGCTTCAGGACTGACGTTAGGTCATCAGTAGTATAAAGTAAGGCAGCCGACACCATTACATCAGTGTTTCTTGCCATGGAGCCCGAAGCAGAAGCAGTTCGCATGAGTGCCGGTCGGCCGCTACCCGAGTCTCGTCTACCGAATTGAAATTGAAGTCTGCTAAAGCTAAGTACCCCGTTGGGGATCTTTTTTTCTTGCACTAACTGATGTCAGAAAAAGTTAGTAATTGTCTCGCCTGTGGAAAGCAAATACCACACCGAGACTTTTTCTTACTGCATCACTTGTTTAGGCCCAGACCACTACGTCCCCCATTGTCGCTTCTGTGCTTTGTTCAACGCCAGAACTATCCGTCATCGGGCCCTTATTGTAGCTAAATATTTTCACTTACAGTCCTTGAATTCCAATATGGCTTTGGTAACCATCCGACAGCAGATCTTCCGAAAAAATGTAAAGATAAAGACAGAGGCAGACTGCACAGGTCCAAACCTACCAACGACGCTTCCGGTAAGCTAGTCTTCAGTTCTCCGGTCCTCAGTGACGTGCTTTCACAGCCCCTGATGCCCGCTTCTGTGGATTCGCAGGCTGCTACCGAGACCCTTTCAGAGTATGCTGCAAAACCCTTCTTTGACTAAGGATCCTGCAGTCGTCTCTACCTTGTATGGGTCCAGAGCCGCTGAGCAGGCACTGGCTTCCAAGGAAGTTCTTCGCACTACCGATTCTCGACACAAACAGACATCTTCTTTCATGACTACCATTCTTTAGAAAACGACTGAGTTTCTTAGGCCCAGGGTATGAACCATACCCAAGAAACCAACGACCTAATCTCAGGCACCTGCTTGCTTGCCTCAGTCTCAAATGCTTAAAATGGTGGAAGACCTTATCATACTGATCAGGTGAAGCCCAAGCTACCCCCTCCAAAAGGAAAAGAGATCTGTCCCCTGTAGTTTTGTCTGAAGAAGAGACAGATGACTCTGATGCATCTGAATATGAATACATGCAACTTCTCTCTACTTATGAGGATTATGATGCAGAGGATTCCATCCCTTGAGCCTCTCCCCCAGAGGATTTTTCCTTTGGGGAAACCCTTCATACCTTAAGGGAGCATTTCCAGTGGGAGAGTCAAGACTACCCTCTGTCTAAAAAAAGACTCGGAATTCTTAGATCTTCCACAGCAGAGACCCTTGGCCATCCCCCCAGTCCTGGATGTTGTGGAGGATGATTTTCTGGAATCCAGCTTGACTCCTGACACCATTCCTCCTGCATCCAGAAAACCAGACAGGTACTATAGAGTCCCTGACTCGCACAAATTCCTTTCTAAAAATCCTACTGCTGACCCTGAGGTAATTTCTAAAGGGCCTAAAGGGATTAAAGCAACCTCTGCTAAGAATCCCACCCCCTCAGAAAGGGATTCCCGAGCACTAGACAGATGGGGTAAAAAAGTATACATCTCAGCTACTCTTGCTATCAGGGCACTAAATTTTCAGTTCCATATGCTAAAATTTCAGCAACATACCCTGGAACTCCTCAAACAAAAAATGTCTTCCACTCCTGCTTGCGCAGAATCTAAAGAGTTACAAAAGTGAATGCATTTTGCAAGTCAAGTAACTAAACACACCTTGCACTGTGGTTTTGATGCCCTAGAAGCTTCTTGCAGGGCAGCAGTCACTGGATCTGTCATTAGAAGGCATGCATGGCTTTAAGGAAAAGCCCCTGCCAGACCATGTCAAATCTAAATTGTTGGATGCCCCCTTGCACAAAGACAACTTATTTGGCACTAAGGCAGAAGAGGTCTTAAAAAAGATGGAAGACAAAGCAAAATCTATGAAGACAGTTAAGGATTTCTTACAGATCTAGCCACCCAGGTTCAGCAGGCATTGTCCCACCAAGCACTGGTCCTTTCCTGCTCTCACTAAGCCAGTCCAGCCCAGGCCCCGGGGAACCAGACCCCCAGACAGCAGCCACAGGGAATGCAAAGATCTAAGCAGTGGACTACCTCCACTTCAAAACCAGGGAGTTCTAAGCCACCCCTTATGGTAAGAACTCACAATGACTCACCTCCCCCACCCCCTCCCTCTGCCCACCTTCACTTACCCCTAGGAGGAAAATTCTCCTTTCACGCAAGCACCTGGGCCACCATTACCAACGACCACTGGGTTCTCAACATAGTGTCTCAGAGATACAAATTTTCCTTCCAACCCCAAAAGGGTCCCCAGATCTACTGCCAAACCAGTGGGCAGAGGCTCAAAAGCAAATCCTTTCCCTGCTTTAGCACGTTTCTGCAGAACAGATAGGCCAAGGTTTCTACTCCAGACTTTTTCTGGTGTCCAGAAAAGAGGGTACCTGGTGCCCCATCCTCAATCTATCCTTTCTAAACACCTTCCTGGTGATCCCAAAATTCAAAATGCTCACCCTCCTGCAGCTGATACCCATGCTGTCCAAGGACGCTTGGCTAGCCACCCTAGATCTAAAAGAGGCCCACCTCCACATTCCTATCAGGGAATCATGCAGGAAATATCTCCGTTTCAGGGCAGGATCTCAACACTTTCAGTTATCTGCATTTACCTTTGGCTTATCTACTGCTCCCAGAGTTTTCACAAAATGTCTAGCTCCGGCCTTTGCATTTTGCAGACAATGGAATATCTAGATATACCCATACTTAGATGACTGCCTTATTCAGGCAGACAGCCAGGAAAAACTGTGCAAGCACCTGGCCTTTGTAAAGAACCTACTAACCTCCCCAGGGTGCACAATCAATGAAAAGAAATCCAAACAGGTGCCCACCCAAAGGATTATCTTCCTGGGAACAAGCCTGGATGCAGCATCCCAGATAGCATTCCTTACAACAGAAAAACAAATTCTCCTGACAGCCTACTTCTCTCAACTGGCCACCAGACTGCAGTTATCTACAAGGAAGATCCTGCAAGCTCTGGGGCTCAGGGCATCTTGCATACTACTCATTCCATATGCCAGACTGCATATGAGGAAACTTCAGTGGTACCCAAAAAAGCCTTTGGTGTCAACACTCTCAAGACCTGGAGACTCTTATACCTATAATTCCTTGTCTCAGAAAATATTTTCTTTGGTGGGCAACAGCATGCTCCCACAACAAAGGACTACCTTTCTCACCACCCTCCTTCACCCAGACCCTCACCACAGACGCATCAGACTATGCTTGGGGTGCACACCTGAATGGCAGGCGCATACAGGACCAGTGGAGCCCGCAGGAAATCTCTCTGCACATCAACCAAAAAGAGGTGATTGCTGTCCAGCATGCCTTGATAGCTTTCAAGCCCCTTCTCTCCCCAGGGGCTCTCTTGATCAAAACAGACAACACCACTGTGATATGGTATATCAACAAGCAGCGAGGGACTCACTCCTACCCTCTATGCAGGCTGGCCATGACCCTTTGGCACACAGCCTCTGCCATGCAACTGCACCTGTTAGCACAATTCCTACCAAGTTCTCTCAACTCTCTGGCAGAGCAATTAAGCAGAAATCTTCTGGACCCACATGAGTGGCAACTCAACAGAAGAACCTTCACCCTAATAACTCAAAAATGGTACACCCTGAAGGTCGACCTCTTTGCCTCCCACACCAACCATCAGCTCAGCAAATTCTGGACCAGGGAGCATCACTGCATGGCTTGGAAAGTGGATGCCCTGTCCTTCCTCTGGGTCAGTCTATTGGTCTATGCCTTTCCTCCACTACCTCTCATCCCCAGGGTACTTCTCAAAATAAAGGAGGAGAAACCAATAACAATTCTTATAGCTCCAGACTGGCCTAACCAGCACTGGTACCCCTTGCTGCGCAGACTGTCCCCGCTGCCACCATGGCATCTTCCTCAGCCTCTTTTCTCACACCCTATAATCAAACAGTTCCTAAGAGGGGCTAGCAACTTGAGGCCACCCAGAAGAGCACCAACCCCAGCTTGGGACCTTAACTTTGTGTTGGAAAATCTCACCTTGCCCCCTTTTGAACCAGCTTCTTCTGCAGAGCAAAAATTTCTCTCCTGGAAGACAGCTTTCCTTCTGGCCATCACTTCAGCCAGAAGCATCACCAAGCTGCAAGCGCTCAGGGCTGTGGAACCCTTTATTATCGTCCATGCTGACACAGTATCCCTCAGAACTAACCCATCCTTCATGCCCAAGGTGGTGTCCAGTGTGGCTCTCAACCAATCCATTCATTTGCCCACCTTTTTTCCTAATCCCCAGAAGAAGAGGGAAAGGATCCTGCACTCTCTAGATGTGCACAGACAGCTCATATTCTGTCTAGACAGGACTAAATCCTTCAAAAAGTCTGATCAATTGCTTGTTAGCTTTGCTACAGGGGCAGAAGGCAAAGCCATCTCCAAACAAACCATTTCCAAATGGATAGCACACTGCATCCATTTCTGCCACAAACAACATAGAAAGCCTCCCCCAAGGGAGTCAGGACTCACTCCACCAGAGCAGCCTCCATCTCTACCGCTTCCTCAGAGGAGTCCCCACCAGGGACATCCTGGAGGCTGCAACATGGACATCTTTTCATAGCTTCACCAAGTATTACCACCTGCCTATCTTCTCCAAATCCAGGGCAGGCTTTGCCACTGCAGTCTTGCAGGGCATCCTAGCCAGTCCCTGTTCTTGACTGCCTCCACCCTTTTCCTCAGCTTTGGGAATCAACCCAAATGTGATGACTGCACCAGTGAATCACGAAGAACATAGTACAGTTGTGTGCACTTACCATAAATGTAGATGTTCGTGTGCATTCCCTGTTGCAGTCCTGGTTTCCTTCCTCCCTCCCCCTTTCTTCTCTTTCCTTACAAGGGACATACTGGTATTTACTTTCTGTTGGTGGGGGTTCTTTTACCAGAACCTGGCTCCTACTTGGGGGCTCCTGATAGGTTAGGGCAAGAAAAACTGATGTAATGGCGTCGGCTGCCTTACTTTGTACTACTGAAGACCTGACGTCAGTCCTGAAGCGACAGCAACCGATGCAGAAATACTAACCCTCTGGTGTTTGGGCCGGCAGAGGGATACCCTGGCAAGGATAACCCAGATGTGATGACTGCAACAGTGAATACCCTAGAACATCTACATTTATGGTAAGTGTACACAACTGTACTTTCCAGAGCATGGGGATCCTCTGAGACAACTATTTGTCTTGCCAACATGTCTTATTTATGTCACAAGCATAATTTATGTCCTTGGATCTAGTGGTTCTGATGTTGTTCATTTTGTAGATGTACAAAAGGTCCATCAGAGCTGGGTACGAGGATCCCTTGTATGCCAAGCATAGATTGCGTCTTTGTAACCTGTAGGAGACAGAGTGTAGATATAGGATTTTAAGGCAATGCATATAGGACAATGTGTTTCTACCCTGGATCTTCCTGATGAGGAACCTTGGTGGGAGTTCCAACTGTTGCATATGTCTCGTCCGGTACATGCTGATAGAGGCATTATACTCAATGATGTGACTGATAAGGGCTGAGTAAAGTAGCACTGTGATTTCGTTGGACCTGGATACTATGTCCTTATTTATAAGTTGTGCAACATAGAATGATTTTCTTATTACCTTGGCCACATGTTGGTCAAAGACCAGATTACTGTCCACATATGCTCCCAGATCCCTGAATACTGGTTCAAAATCTTAAGAGTTGTTGTTATCAATGGAATAAGTAGCCTGGGTGGCAGTTTTTCCAAAAGACACTATAATGCATTTCTTAGCATTAAGTTTTAGTCCGTGACTTTGGCACCAATCATTTGTCTGTGTTAGTCCATCTTAGAAGATGTTTGTGTCATGGGGGAATCTGTGATAGCTCCCAGTTTGCAGTCATCTGTGAACTTTGTCAGCCAAAGGCCCTTGACATTAGCCTTTACCTTCGAGAAGCAGATGCCAAACAGGAGCTGTCCCAGTACGGAGCTTCGAGGTACCCCTCTAGTGACCAGTATCTTAGTGGAGGTGGTATCACCAATCCTGACTTACTAACTCCTGTCTGTGAGCCAACAGCCAATCTAATGGGTTATATATGGATTTATGCCCAGTTAGGCGAGTTGTCAACTATACTCGAGTGGGGTGTTGTATCAGATGCCTTCACCAGGTCTAGGTAGGAGGTCTGCACTGTATTCCTCTAGTCTATTGCCTTTGTGACCTTCTCAAAGAAGTCCACCAGGTTCAATAGGCATGACCTTCCCTTAACAAAGCCAAACTGGGTTGGGTCCAATATCTGAAGGTTGTCTTTGTTAATCATATCAATGACAATTATTCCTTGGCTTTGCATATTAGACTTGTCAAATTAATATGTCTGTAGTTTCCAGGGCTGGTTGATGATACATCCTTATGAAGTTGGATAACCCTTGCAGTCCTCTAATCTTGTGGTACAAAGCCTGTTTTGAGGCTGCATTTGAAAAGTGACTCAAGTGGTCCTGACGGGTCATGCTTCCAGCTGTTTAGGAGACATACTTGGATATTGTTGGGGCCAATTGATGGTGCTCCATGTTAATAGTTGGAGGAGGGTTATGCTAGTAGGTACTTCAAAGATGGGGGTGGGGGAGGTGGAGTGAAGTTTGAGCTGAATTTGACAGCCAGTAAATTTGCTGTGTTGCAGTTTTCAGTGAAGATGGAAACACTGACCACTAGTTTGGCACACTAATGTGTGTTAGCTTTGAGGTTTTGGACATAGCTGTAGAAGGCCTTGTGGTTCTCATTAGCCTGTATGGTTATCCTGGCCTCTTAATTGACCTTGTTGGACTTGGTCCTATTAGTTCCCTTATTAGTTTAAATAGAGAGCTCCTATCATTATGGGAGTTACTCTTCTTGATTTTAGCTTTGACTTTTTTCCTTTACTTATATATTCTATTAAGGTTAGGATTCCCCCTGTGTGGTTTGTTTTGAGCTTACTTCTGTTAGGTACAGCAGCCCCTATACACCCATTCACATGGTTGTACAGGATCTCTGTGAAAAATTCAGCTTAGATTGTTGTGAACTCTAGATTGGGAGGAACATTGAAGTTTGATAAACTGTCACTTAATAGGGTGTATTTTGCTTTGAAACAGTCCCTAACTGTTACAGGGTTTGCTGGGGTTACAGAGTTGATTTTTATTTTGAAGGAAACAGTTTTGTGGTCCAACCTCACCAGTGAAGGTGTGACATGGTGGTGGGGCGGCAGCCTGTCCCATATTGGTGAGTTCCAAGTCTGGAATGGTTGAACCTCTGGTGGGTATGCGGACTATCTGGTCAAAGGTGTTTGGCCACATGTTGGTCAAAGGCCAGATTACTGTTCGCATATGCTCTCAGATCTCTGACTACTGGTTCAACTCTTAGCTTAAAATAAACTCTGAAATAAAGTCCAGGAATCATTGTTCCTGCAAGTGTGAGGCAGTGTGCATTTCCCCATTTATAGAGGGGTAGTTAAAGTCTCCAACGAATAAAGTATTTGGTTTAATGGTGAGTGTCTGCACTAGGTTTAGGTATGAGTTGTGGGATTCTAGGAACATAGAGAGTGACCTGCAGCTTGTTAGAATAAGGTATGGGACCTTGTGTGTGGTGATTTTTTTAGGGATAAATTCCAGGGCATTGTCCTGTTTAACTAATGGAGTTATGCTTTTTGCTAATTTAGATTGAGACTCTTCCACCTTTTGTCCCTGTCTGTGGAGCTGATGGTCAAAATGTGTGGAAGGCAGTGTACTTCATGCAGATTTAAACCACGTCTCAGTAACGGCACAGATGTCTGTATTCTCCAGAGTGAGGAGAGCTTGTAGAATGTGGGGTTTCTTGTTTAGGCTTCTAGCACTGAACAGTAACACCTTTAGGTTTGTTTGGCTTTTATTTGCAATGACAGTAGGCTTGTCAATTTGGCATTGCCTATAAAAGTCTGTAAGGAGATGGATAAAGTTTTAGCCAATATTTGGAAACTTAGGGGAAACAGATGCAGACCATCCTTTGCAAAGTAACATGGTCTGTTAACCCTGTCCTCCCGTGCTGACAAATACTGAATCCCCCTTGAAAGACACCAGAAACGTTGCCAGTTTTTGAAGTCAAGCATCTTTTGTTCCTACTGTGGTATCATCCTTGTTGAAGGCAGAATTCAGCTCATTGCAAGGCACGTACCTGTATGAGACACATCTTCAGAGAGATCAACAATGTCTCGCTTCATATAGGCCAAGGAAATGCATCTCAGGTCATTAACTCCCACAGGGACTATGACAGAACCATAGTAGTACCTGTGATGTAGTGACTCTACATAACTTGGCAGATCCTGGCTGCAGATAAGCAGCTAACTGTTATCTCCTTGTTCAGTCTGATAAATGAAGCATCTGTGTCATACAATGGAGTCCTCTACAACTAGAGTTCTGGGTACTGTGTTGGCTTGTCTTATGAGCTTTGCTCGTGGGGTTCCACTGGGTGTAGGAGAGTGTATGTGGTGTTTGGTGTTGCTTTTGGTGAGTGCTTTAGAGATTGCTAAGGATAGGTGCTACTGTTTATAGGCATATGATGTCTCTCAGGTTTGGAAAGATTGCTTTGTAGTGCCTCAACATAGACTAATCTGTGTGTGTAGTGGACACTGTGAGTATTCTTCACAGCCTTGTTTGCATGTGAGATTTTTGCCTCCAGTGAAATTATGTATGTGCATCTCTTGCATGCTGTGTTTGTTTTTTAAGGATTAAATGGTTGTCTGTGAACATGAGGCAATTGCTACATTGTCTCAGAATGCCCATGTCTACCAAGCTGGCTAAGGAGATGTTTCCTTCATGCCTGTGTCAAGCTTACTTTATTGATGAGAGTGAGTACTTAGGACATTTTCCATTTTGGTAATAATGACTATTTTTCATTGTACTAATGCAATATTGAATTAATCTTCTGCAATTGATTCATTATTTGATCATGTATAGCTCTCTGAGATTGAGTGTACTTGTCACAGTTGGTTTCTTGGGAAAGCAGGGGCAGGTTGTGTACCATCATGGTCTCTGAGTGGCACCCCAACCATAGTTAAGGCAGGGGGTCATGATGGTCCCATCCACAGAGTAGTTCCAGTTATTTGATGTGGGTTCAGCCTTAACGGAATGAGAGTGGCCACTTCTATGACACCTCTTTAAAGTCCTGACTATGGGTCAAATTGTCTAGGACTTGTGGGGAAAGTAGATTTCCAGTATGATTCATGCAACTTTAATAACCAGATTAAGTGCTTTCGTCAGGCACACTTTCTTCATCAGAATCTGGTCTACAATATACAAGCACCAACATTTGAGTCCCCCTTTCCAGTCATGTGACATTCATCCAATAGCACAAAACTTCCAATTAACCATAATGTAACATTTATTTAAATATGTTCATTAAATCCTAAGACAATAAAACATTTTCCCAGGCCTAAATTAATGCATTTCTATTGCTAGCACTTTGAGGCTTATGTTTTATAAAATTTGACTTTTAATAGATTATCTCTATTAAACAATGTGTTATATGGTTTTATTGTTTTAGGATTTAATGAACATATTTAAATATATGTTATATTATGGTTAATTGGAAGTTTTGTGCTGTTGGATGAATGGAAGGGGCGCACTCTTAAGTGTATTGTAGACCAGATTCTGATAAAGTCTGTGTGTCTGATAAAAGCGCTTAGTCTGGTTATTAAAGTTATGTGGATTTTACGGTGTGGTTCCATCATTTCCTGCAACCTTATTTTCATTTTGGATTGATTGTGGTTCCTGGTTTATGTTTCGTGTAGGATTACTCTGGAGTCCCTAGTGGTAGACCCTTGGGGAGGGCTTATTCTGGTTATAAAGCCTCTTCAGGCTCCCAGCCCATGTAGCTATTAAGTTGGGTTCCTTATCTTTCCTGCATGAACCTGATTGAACTCAAGACCAGAAGTCCCACCCATTCCATCATGATTTAATTGTGTGTTCAGCTGGTCAGCTGAGGCTTTCAAAGCTGGGAAAATCTTGTTTTCCCCATATTCAGACTTCTTGGTGTTGAGTGCAAGGTTGAAGCCAGGGTTTTATAGGAGTTGCATGGTATCCAGTCGAGACCTCCTTCTTGGGTTCCTCCCATTCTCTGTGGTGTTAGGACATGTTTGGGGAGGGTGGCCCTACATTTGCAGTTTTCCTAAGCTTTGTGGGCCTGTTAGTGCTGCTGACCCATCTAGATGGGGAAGTTTGATTTGGGGGTCTCCCATTTTGCATAGAGCAGTTTGTCTATTAGTTAGTTCCCTGAGTAGATAGAGAGCTTGCATCAGCTTCTTGTCATTGTTGAGAGCCACAACACTCCTTGGCCTCCAGATTATGTTCTCAGTGTTTTTTATTCTGTTAGATTAAATTTTGTTTGAGTTTTCCAAGGGCTGTTTCCCATTTTCCTTTTGAGGAGCTGGCATTTATGGTTGGTTCAGGGTTAGATCTCTTTGTATGAGGCATTCTCATATTTTATCACTGTGGCAGCAAAACAGTTTAGGAGGTTTTGGTGTGTGGGTACTTCTTGAAATTTTCATGCTTCCATGTCTTGATCCACTTCAGAGTTATAGTTTTAATACTCTCTACTGTGTTGTGGGCTGTAGATGGCATGGTCTGTTCTTTCTCCTGGCTGGTTCTTGGAACCTTCATGCAGACTGGTACATGGTTGCCCCCACTCTGCTAGCTGATGATCAAGTTGGCTTCCTTTCTTTCCTGGCTGATGTACTAAGTCTTGTGTGTTACAGTGAGTTCTGGTGGGGGACTTGCAGGGAGAGCTGAGTGCTCCTGGGAGTCTTATGTATGTGTGCATATTGGAGCAGTAGTTGCTGACTTCTGGGCTGACGTGTTGGTGTTGATAATGGGTGACCTGAATGCACATATCAGAAAAGACAGGATAGGATATGAAGACTGCCTGGGTCCACATGGGTGGGGCAGCAGGAATAAAGGAGAGGACATTGTAGAATTCTGTGTGGCAAATGGCTTGTGCTGACCAACACATGGTCCAGCAAGAGAGACAGTCACTAGATCACATACAAAAGTAGTCAACATGCAACTCAGTTTGACTTTCTCCTGTTAAGGAAGGATAGTGGGGTAGAATCAGTGATTGTAAAGTCATCCCCAGTGAAATAGTCATCCTACAGCATGAACCACTGATTGCCACAGTCAGCTGCAAGCAGTGGTCAGAGAAGGCGCTAAAGTCAATAGGGACCAGACTGAAGACCTGGAAGTTGACTGGAGAGAAAGCACACCAGTTCAAGAAATTACTCGGGGCTCTAGCACATCAAGAAGAAGAAGAGGAGAAAATAGGTGGAGTTGCAGAAGAATAGCAATGCCTGAAAGCAGCATGTGGGAGGAATACAGAACAAATATGTGGTTGAACCAGATCTGGAAATTAGGTACATAAGGAAAGCTGGCAGTAGAATGCAGAGGTCCAGGAAGTCATCAGAAGAAAGGAGTGAAGGAAAAGGTGATAGAAAAGACAGACCAAGGTAGGAAGGAATATTGGTTGGCTAACCGAGGCTAAGAGAGGAGTTGCAATAGCAAAGACCGAGGCATCTGAGGCACTCTACAGCTTCTAAAAAGTGACTCAGTAGATGGAACTAAGAAACTTTATCACTTTCCAAGGCAGAGACAGAAAGATAAAGAGGATAGTCAGACACCCTTCATAAGAGAAGCCAACAACAACCTGCTCACTACTCCGCAGGACATCAGCGGACAAAGGAAGGAGTATTTCCAACAGTTTTTGAATGAAGAAAATATCATAGAAGCTGTACTGCCCGGACACAGCCTACAATGAAAGAGGAGGAGACTACCATAGAAGAAGTAATACAGTAGAAAGGAAAATGAAGTCAGGGAAAGCAGCAGGCTCAAATGAGGCCACAGTAGATGTGATAAAGATGTTGAGTGAGATAGGTGAGAACTGGCTCCTGAAGGTGCTCATAGCAGCATGGAGAGAAAAGTTTATCCCAAATGACTGGAGAATAAGCCAGTGTTCAAGAACAAAGGATGCATTTACAACTGTGGAGAGCACAGGGGTATCAAACTGCTGTCACACTGCATGAAAGATCTGGAGAGAGTAATTGATAAATGTGTGTAGTAGTAGAAAGTAAAATGGGAGATGAGCAGTTAAGATTCAGATCAGGATGCAGCACACCTGACCTGACATTTGCAGTAATGCAGGTGTGACACCCACCAATGCTGCCAGTATATGATGGGCACCAATATGTGTTGTCCCCACGCTGGAACAGTAATCAAGGAGCCTAAATCCTTTCTGCTGACACTAAAGAGGGACTTGCACTTAAAATACAAATGGATACACTGAGCATTTCCAGATGCAGACCTGTCTGCATCAAGTACAATTTCAAGTACAATTTCCCTTAAGAGTACACAGGGAACACACGCAGCCCAGAGTCTGGATGCCTCTATATCTGTCTCCTTCCAGATCCCTAATAAGACTCCCCACGGTTACAGCTGTAGGTTTAGGTCCTCAGCCAAGTGTCCAAGCCATGTCTTCTAGCACAGTCTCTGTAAACCCAGTGCTTCGTGTCCCTGCCCCAATTAGCTGACAGACGCACACTGAGAGATTTGATTTTTCACATACAAATTCCTGAGAAGGGCTAGCACAGAAGTACCTTCTGTTCCCCCTTCTGCCCATAGTATAAGGTAGTTATCACTGCCACCAGACACTTCACAATCAGTTACTCTAAGGCCCTTAACAAAGGGTGTCTAATTATACTGTGTAATATTAATGAAAATGGTAGTAGTTCACCAAGAAGGCTAGGCCTTCTGGAGTGGCCCACACAGTGCACCAAATAAATATAAGTTCTCTCAAAGGTTAATACTTCCTAAAAAGGACCAGCCACAATGAAAAGTTTGAATATGTTTAATAATGAATATTAAAACAACAGGAAAGTACTAAATATATATCCACAGTAAACCACAGAGTTCAAATCATAGAAAATATTGGAAACAACATTGATGGACAGACTCATACAAATAAAAAAAAAACAATCTCTCAGCCAAGCTTCACTATATTCCTGACTGAATCTAAGAGAATATACTGTTCCCTAATAACTTACTTGGCCAAGGCAAGATGAAATAACGTGAGCAGTCTTTCTAGTCAGGCTCCCAAACAGAATACTCTATATTCTGAGATTATTCCCTGTAAAATATAATATCCAAGATGACTTGCAGAATGACCTTGTGTGGTCACCTGACTCTAGGTTCCCACAATATCTCCTTTTGAAGCTTGAGACAGGACTTAGCAGACTGTTACAATACACATTTAGAGCTTTTATGGCAATGCATAGGAGCCAGAAACATTTACAACACTTTTCCTCTTCTTTACAAAAGATATTGGCTGCTCCCAGACCTACCATGTCGGGCCTACTCAGCACTGTGGAGTACCATTCAGTGATTTAACAGCTCATGTACATTTCCCTTATTTTTGTTAAAATAAGTCAGCTGGTTAATCATTGCTGTGTCAGTGTCCTCTGTTAAAACATATACATTTAATTCATATTCCATAATACATGTTCATTTCTCTTCATTTCAGCAGGGTGGACTGTTGATATATTTTAACAAAATTAACACAAGCAAAGCTCACAAATACATTTTCAGCACAAGCATCTGTACAGATCATTTTGATACACCAATGACATACAATTATTTACAAAATTCCTGCTAGCTTTACTGGCACAAGTCATACATCCACTGCCCTACTTCTCCCTGGCATGGCTGGCAGTACCTCCTGTCGTTACAGCAGGTATTGAGATGAAGGTAGACATGAGGAAAGAGTCTAATTTGACATTCCTAGACTAGACAGGATCCCAAGAAAGCTGATTTGGGCATTTCTTTGGTTGTCCACAGTTTCAGAAACATTGGTAGAATTAGTGCAAGCTATGTACAAGGACTCAATGGCTCAAGTAAGATCAGTGTTCGGTCTCACAGAAGGGTTCCCAGTGGAAGTGGGTATGTGTCAGTGTTCATCTCTGAGCCAGTTGCTCTCCATACTGGTAATGGACTACATTAACAAACAGGTCATACGGAAAAGCTCAAAAAACTTGCTGTATGCAGACTATGTGGCATTACAGGCAGACTCTCAGCAAGAACTTCAGTAAAGGATAGCGGAATGGATGCAGTACTGAAGGTAGATGGGATGAAACTAAGTATAAATAAAATATTGCTTGTAATTGCAATCAGTGGGGAATTCAGATCAGAAGAAGCAGAGAATTAAGATAGAAGGGAAAATAATGGAACAGGTTAACAGCTTTAGGCATCCGGGGGGGGGGGGTGTCAGGAGAAGGGTCAAGAGAATCAGAGGGGCTGCAACCAACTGACACAGAGTACAACAGAAGAATGCCAAAGAAGCTAAAAGGTAGGGTGTACAAAACAGTGGTGTGACCAGTACTGCTGTATGGTACAAGATCTTGAGCAGTAAAGGCAGAGCAGTTGAGGAAGTTAGAGGTAATGGAGATGAAGTGCCTGAGACAGGTGGTAGGATGCATTCTGCAGGACAGACAAAGCAATGAAGACCTACAAGCAGAAGCCAAAGTCACCCCAATTGTAGAAAAGCTCACAGAGAACAGATTACAGTGGTTTGGGAACATCTGGAGAAAATCAAAATCGACGTGGTGAAGAAGATTTGGGGCAGACTAGAATAAGTCAAGAATAAACTAGGGCATCCAGAAAAGAGGTGGATGGATTGTGTGAGGGAAGACCTGCAACAGTTAGGAATGAGTATCAAAGAAAGTTGGAGAATGCCATTGAGTACAGAGAGATGGTGACAGTTGACACAATACCCCGAACCCAGGTAGAAAATGGGAATATGGGTGTTTATGATTATTATGATTGCTGCTGCACTAGCTACATTCTGCACACCTCTTGCTGCACTTTGCTTCATCCTTAAAGCCAATATAGGTCCTTCTCTTAGTTCCTAGTGAAAGCCAGGATAGTGACTCCATTCCAACAGATTTTGCAGCCCCCATGGTAAGGGTTGCTTGTATTCCTAATGAAGCACCTTCCTCTAGGGTCTTGAAATTTCTGTCAGCACATGAGCTTGTCTACTGAAGTGGCCCTCTGGGCTTGCAGTATATGAGCTCATATAAGGGTTATCATCTTATTTCCATGTGGTTATACCATCATTGTTAGTCCCAGACACCCCCCCCCCCGCCATGCCAGACAGAATTTTGTGCCCTCCTTCACAACAAATGTGGAGGGCCTGCCTTCCCTTTCCCTGTTACCCTTTAATAGGGGGTCTTTATTCCTTCTCATATCCTTCAGTCCTAATTCCTTGAAGGAACATATACTGGGAACAGTGGTGCATGTTATGGCAAGATGATGTGAAATATAAAAACATAACATACTGTAAGAGTGAATATATACAATTAGTTAAAAAATGGATTATTTTTTAGAATTAAATGATATGCAGTTTCTTGGTATGGAAAAAGACTAATTATGAATAAAGAACCCAAAGATAATGCTTTAAAGTGAGGAGGGAAAAAGTTCCCCCTTAGTAGATAAACAAATTTGAAGAGAAGATTACTTGGAAGGTTTAATTGATGAGTATGGAAAGGTTAAGTGAAAAAATATGTAGACATGTTGGAAACAGTACATAATTAAATTATATATAGAGAAATCAGATGAAAAAGTTATGGAGTTGTTAACAAAGTCAACTAAAGAACTAGCCAAATGGTTAGAAAAAATAGAAAATAGGATGTAGGTACTAGTTAAAGTATTAAACAATGTATATGTCCGCAGTGCACAAGGAGACAGTGCTTTAGGGATGGATTTTAATAAAAAAATTGAAAAGGTATTAGAATTCCTTGCAAGCATTAAATGATTTTTTTTTTCAGAAAGTGTAATGATTTAGAAATAAATTTGAGCTGTATTTGTAATTGTTTTTAAAAAAAGTTAGAACAAAACAGGCTAATTGGAAATTAATAGAGTAAAGGAAAAGTTCACCCTCTCGTACAGTTTAACTCATCCCTTAGGTTGCTTTTCTCCCTACAGTATGGGTCCAGTATTCTTTGGGTACAAGAAACCTGCTTGTACTTTATAGAACTTTCAATGTTCTTCGTGTTTCACTGTTGCAATCATTACATTTGGGTAATCTGCTTACAGGTTGCCCTCAGTCAGCCTGATTAACAAAGTCTTGGGTCCCACGTCGGTTGCTGTCCCTTCTTCCATGACGTCAAGTCATCAGGGGTATAAAAAATGCAGCCGACGCCATTACAACAGCCTTTCTTGCCGTTCGGTGCCCGAAGCAGAAGCAGTTCGCAAGTGCCAGTCGGCCGACTCCTGAAATTTTCGTTTTCAAGTTTCAGAACCGAAGTCTTCAACTAAAAGCTAAGTACCCCATTGGGGAAACTTTTTCTTGCTCCTTACCGATGTCAGTAAAAGTTAATAATTGCATTACTTATGGAAAGCAAATACCTCATAAAGATTTTCATTCGTACTGTATTCCTTGCCTAGGCCCTGACCACGACGTACCTTGCTGTTGGTTTTGTGCTTTATTTAAACAGCGCACTATCCGTTGTCGGTATATTTTTGTCTCTAAATATTTCGGTTCGCTGTTTAATTATCCAGAAATGTCATCGGTTAGCCATCCGACTACCAGGATTCTGAAAAAACGCAAAGATAAAGGCAGAGACAAGCCACCGAGGTCCAAAACTGCCGGAGACGCTTCTCCTAAACCAGTCGCCAGTTCGCCGATACTCAGTGAGGTGCTTTTGCAGCCCCTGATACCCGCTACTTCTGATTCGCAGGCCTCTACTGAGACCCATTTGGAGTGCGGTATGCTGCAAGATATTTCAACTATGGAACCTGCGGATGTCTCTACCTTGGATGGGTCTGGAGCCGCTGTGCAGGCACCGGCTTCTGAGGGTGTATTCAGGCGTATGGACTTGCATATTAAATCAACGCCTCCTTCATTACTAAGGTGTAAATCTCGATCCATGTCTAAAAAACCGACGCCCAGGCCTCTATGCCTAAAAAACAAATGATAAAAATGGATGAAGATCTAATAACTCTAATCAGGGGTAGCGAACCCCCCCCCCCAAGAGGCCTAAAGCTCAGCTTGACTATGAATCTTCTGATCAGGATTCTGTTTTTTCTGACTCTTTTGATGACCTGGATTTGTCCTTACCTACTTATGAGGATTCTGATGCAGAGGACTCTATTCCCTCTGCTTCCCCTCCTGAGGATTTTTCTTTTGGGGAAACCTTACATAGTCTAAGGGAGCATTTTCACTGGGAAAGTCAGGAATTTTCTGATCCAAAAAAGAGGCTTAGGGATTTCCTTCTCCTACCTCAGCATAGGCCTTTGGCTAGTCCTGTTGTACTAGACATTGTTGATGATGCTTTCTCGGAATCCATTTTGGTCCCTGATTCCCTACCTCCTGCTCCCAGTAAATCTGACAGATACTACAGTGTCCCTGAGTCCCACAAGTTCCTTTTCAAAACTCCTATTGCAGATCCAGAGACTGTTTCACAGGGGCCCAAGGGCATTAAGGCTTCTACTGCTAAAAATCCTACCCCTTCTGATAGTGACTCCAGGTTGCTGGATAGATGGGGTAAAAAGGTTTTACACTTCAGCAACCTTGGCCAATAGAGCTTTAAACTGCCATATGTTAAAATATCAGCAACATGTTATTGGACTGCTTAAACAGAAAATGATGTTGATTCCTGACTGTGTGGAAAATAAAGACTTACAGGATTTAATGCATTCTGCTGAACAAGTTGGAAAACATACTTTGCAATGTGGTTTTGATTCTTTAGAGGCCTCTTGCAGGGCTGCTGTTACTGGGCCTGTGCTTAGAAGGCATGCTTGACTTAAGGAGCAATCTTTGCCTGATCATGTTAAAGCTAAATTGTTGGATGCTCCTTTAAATCAGGACTGCCTGTTTGGCAGCAAGGCTGAAGAAGTTCTTAAAAAGATGGAATATAAAGCTAAATCTATGCAGACTGTTAAAGGTTTTTTACAAGTTCAACCTCCTAGATTTAATATGGACTGGCCCTCTAAGAATTGGTCCATTCCACCCCTTCCAGGTCTTTTCAAGCCAAACCCAGACACAGCAAAAACCCCAGGTTTCAGTCCCAGGGGACTCGCAGAACTAAGCAGTGGGGGCCTCCACTTCCAAGTCTGGGAATAACAAGACTCCCCCCTATGGTAAACTATCTCAATGACTTCCTTTTAAAATTTCCAAGCACTTATCTTCTGACTGCCCCTTTGGGGGGAAAGATTGCTCTTCATGCAATGAACTGGGAGCTCATTACTCAGGACAAATGGGTTTTAAATATAGTGTCCCAGGAATACAGATTTCACTTCCACACATTTCCAATGCCAAATGGGTGGCCGGTCCTACCCCCAAATCAGTGGGCAGAGGCTCAAAAACAAGTACTTTCTCTCTTAAGCATGGGGGCTATTCAACTGGTACCAGAAGAGGAAAGGGGACAAGGTTTCTACTCTAGACTTTTCCTGGTACCCAGAAAAGACAAATCATGGCATCCTATCCTGAACCTGTCTACTCTAAACACCTTTCTGGAGATTCCAAAATTCAAGATGCTGACTCTTCACCAGTTACTTCCTATACTAGGCAAAGACGCCTGGTTGGCAGCACTAAATTTAAAAGAAGCATACCTGCACATCCCAATCAGGGAATCTTGCAGAAGATACCTTCGCTTCAAAGCAGGCTACACACACTATCAGTTCTCTACACTGCCCTTTGGCTTATCTGCTGTGCCCAGGGTATTCACAAAGTGCTTAGCTCCAGTTATTGTGTTTTGCAGGCAAAGAAGTATTCAAATATACCCATATCTGGACGATTGTCTAATTCAGGCAGAAAGCCAGGAAATACTTTTAAATCATCTGGCCTTTGTATAAAGGGTTCTAACTTGTTTGAGGTACACCATAAACAAAAAGAAATCACAACTGGCACTCTGTCAACAAATTACATTCCTGGGAGCAAGCTTGAATATAACTTCCCAGATGGCTTACCTCACGCCAGAAAAGCAAATTCATTTGACAACCTACTTCAAATAAGTGGCCACAAAAACCCTGCTATCTGCAAGATACATACTGCAAGCATGGAGGTTCATGGCCTCCTGCATTCTTCTAATTCCATATGCAAGACTGCATATGAGGAAACTACAGTGATATCTAAAAAGCCTATGGAGTCAACATTCTCACAGCCTAGAAACAATGATTCCTATCGTACCTTGCCTACGCCTAGAGTTCCTTTGGTGGGCAGAGGCCTGCCACCAAAACAAGGGACTACCTTTCACACCACCCCTGCCGCCCAAACCCTAACAGATGCATCAGATTATGCGTGGGGGGTTCACCTGGCAGGGAAGTGCATTCAGGGCAAATGGAACCCAAGTCAAATGCACCTGCATATCAATCAAAAAGAAATGTTAGCTGTACAGAATGCTCTGACAGCCTTCAAGGACAACATTCTTCCAGGACAACTAATGGTAAAGACCACGGTTATGTGGTACATAAACAAGCAGGGGTGTACACATTCTTACCCCCTCTGCAGACTAGCCATGGCATTGTGGAACACAACCTTGAGCTACCAAGTGCACCTACAAGCTCATTTCCTGCCAGGAAAATTAAATACACTGGCAGATGGACTAAGCAGAAACCTCATGGACCCACATGAGTGGAAACTGGAATCAAGGATTTTCAGCATGTTGACAAGCAAATGGGGGAGCCCAGAAATAGACCTGTTTGCCTCCCCTCAGAACTACCAGTTGGACAAATTTTGCACAAGGATTCCCCACAAACAAGCCTGGAAAGCGGATGCTTTGTCCTTCAGCTAGAAAAACCTATCAGTCTATGCCTTTCCCCCACTGTCTCTGCTCTCCAAAGTACTACTAAAAGTCAAACAAGACAAACAAGGATAATTTTGATTGCTCCAGACTGGCCGTGCCAACACTGATACCCCCTCCTGTGCAGTGTATCATGGTTATCTCCATGGCACCTGCCTCAGACTCCTTCCCTGCTGTCTCAGCAGGAGAACCAGATTCTGCACCCTCAACTTCCAACACCGAACCTTGCAGCCTGGCTAATTACTTAAACTCTCCCTTACCATCCCTCAGCAAACCTATGATGGATGTCATCTTAGAGGCAAGGAGGCCTAATACTAGAAAATCTTATGCTGGAAAATGGAAAAGATTCTGTGCCTGGAACCAATCTCAAGGGTTGAGCACAGCAGCACCCAATTTACCTCAGATTTTACAATACTTAACTGAGATGCTTCATAAGGTCTTGTCTTTTTCCTCCATTAAAATCCACGCCTCAGCCATTTCAGCTCATTATAACACAGAACCACCCCACTTCTCTCATCCACTGCTCAAGCAGTTCCTCAGAGGGGCCAAAAATTTGACACCACCCAGGAGAGCTCCAACCCCAGCCTGGGATCTTAACTTTGTATTGGAGAAACTCACTCTACCTCCTTTCAAGCCAGCTGCGACTGCAGACTTAAATTTTCTTTCTTGGAAAACAGCTTTCTTTTTAGCAATCTCTTCAGCAAGAAGGGTATCTGAATTAAAGGCCCTTATGGCAGTAGAGCCTTTCATCATCTTTCATGTGGACAGGGTGTCACTCAGAACCAATCCATCCTTCATGCCCAAGGTGGTATCCAGTGTGGCTGTTAATCAGTCCATTCATTTGCCAACCTTCTTTCCTAATCCACAGAACAAAGGGGAATGGATACTGCATTCTTTTGGATGTGCGCAGACAACTTAGATTCTACTTGGACAGGACTAAACCTCAAAGAAAATCTAAACAACTGCTGGTAGCATTTGCTTCAGGGGCAGAGGGGAAGGCTATTTCAAAACAAACCATTTCAAAATGGATAAGCCATTGCATTCATTTCTGATATAAGCACCATGGAAAACCTATCCCCCAGGGGATCAGACCTCACTCCCCCAGGGCTGCATCTACTTCTACAGCCTTTCTCAGAGGCGTTCCTACCAGGGACATCCTAGAAGCTGCTACCTGGAGTTCTGTACATACTTTCACCAAGCAACGGTGGTCCCGCTACACAAGGGGTGGGGCCACAACTGACCCTTGGAACTACTGACCAATAAGCCTGACCAGTCTGATCTGTAAGGCTATGGAGCAAATTATTATGGAACTCATAAATGGAGAGATTGGGAACCTCCAGTCGCTGGACCACACACAGTTCGGCTTCAAGGGCAGATCATGCCTCCTGAACCTGGTGGATTTCTTTGAGACAGTTACTCAGGCTATAGATAAAGGAAAAGAGGTACACACGACTTACCTTGACCTTGCTAAAGCATTTGACACCATTCCCCATTCAGGTATTATTGATAAGCTCGCCAGCCTGGGCATAAACTCTTACATCATAAGATGGATCGCAAACTGGCTGTCAGACAGATCCCATAAAGTAAGAGTAGCGGGATCTATGTCCGAATCCAGACCAGTAATGAGTGGTGTGCCTCAGGGCTCTGTCCTGGGGCCCCTCCTGTTTGGCATATACTTCTCAGAAGTACAGGCAAGCACAGAAGGGCTGTGGCTGACTTAAGTTTGCGGATGACTGCAAACTGGGTGCTATAATAGAGTCTCCGGCCGACATGGAGATCCTCCAGAAGGGCCTAAATGAGACTGATGCATGGTGTCAAAGCCATGGTCTCAAGCTAAATGCAAAAAATGCGTAGTAATCCCCTTTGGAAAAAACAGAGTACCATAAACTACAACATAGGAGGTAAACCCCTGAAATCTGAAGAAGAAATAAGGGATCTAGGGACCCAAGTAGATAGTCAGCTTTCCTTTGATAACCATGTTGCCAAAGTGGTTAGAAAATCCTTCTATGTGACCCATCTGATCATGAAAGGGTTCGCATCAAGATCTAAGGATGTAATGGTGCCCCTCTACTCTTCCCTCATCAGACCAATTATTGAGTACAATGCACCAATTGGAATGTACCTGGCTAGACATCTCCAGCAGCTGGAGAGACCACAGAGGTACCTAACCAAGAGGATTACTGGCCTCAAACAGTTGCCCTATGCACCACGATTGAAAAAGCTAAGACTGTTCTCTGTTGCATACCGCTTTCTCAGAGGCGATCTCTGTCTAACGTACAGAGCCATGTCCAACCCAGAATTGTTGAACATGCTCCATCTTAGCAAAACCAAATCTACTCGAGCTACACGCTCTAGGGATATAAACCTCAACACAACAATGAATAGAACATGCTGGAGGGATAGATTCCCTTCGCAGAGACTTCCCTTACTATGGAACAGGGTCCCGATCTACGTAAGACAGAGCCCCTCACTATCACTCTTCAAGAGGAACCTTGATGAGTGGATGGGTAACAAAGTTCACACCGGGGATCACACCAACAGCACTACTAGATAGGGGCCAAGGGTACTAGCTGCTAGTACAAGGGTCTAGGGAGCTACTAAAGGGACGGTGAATACTGCACAACATAGCTGGGCTAATATATGCCTTCAGGCAGATAGCCCAGTACCAACCTATGAACCTATTATCATTTGCCAATTTTCTCAAAATCCAGAGTTGGCTTTGCCACTGCAGTCTTGCAGGGCCTTATAGCTGGCCCTAATGCATTTAAACTCCTCCTCCTTCCAACCATAGCTTTGGGAATCTACCCAACTGTAAGACTGCAACAGTGAAACACGAAGAACGTAGTACAGTTGTGTACACCTACCATAAATGTAGATGTTCGAGTGTATTCACTGTTGCAGTCCAGGTTACCCTCCCTCCTGCCCCCTAATTTCTTTTGGCTATACCTCTACTTTCCTTTACTATACTTAAAAGCCTTTTTGGTGTATTTGCTTTTTTGTTGGAGGTATACCTTTGTGTTTTTATGTTTAATTGCTTCCCATTGGGGGGCATCTGACATCTGGGGCAAGAAAAACTGATGTAATGGCGTCGGCTGCATGTTTTTATACCTCTGACGACCTGACGTCATGGATGAAAGGACAGCAACCGACACAGGACCCAATACTTTGTTAATCAGGCCGACTGAGGGCAACCTGCAAGCAGATTACCCAAATGTAATGACTGCAACAGTGAATACACTCGTACATCTACATTTATGGTATGTGTACACAACTGTACTTTTCCTTGCCTTGGAATCAAAAGAAGAGAAATCCCACCCTCTTTTTTTTAATTTAACTTCTCACAGACTTGGCCAAAGAACTTTGTCTCCACCTGCATGACATAGCACAGACACAGGGAAATGTGTAGTTCTCCCTTTCTGGCACTGCCTGCAGTCATATAGGCAGTTAGTCCTACTGATGTCATCAGGTCAAGTAGCGGTTATAAAAAAACAAACAGTGTTAAGAAATTCTTTTCCTCTGCCTTTATTGCAGAGAGGAAGAGAAACAGTATCAGTGCACCTAACTGATTGGGTTTCCACCTGTCTGTCTCTGCACAGCAGTACTGATTTGAACATTTTTTGTCCTATGGTGGAGGGAGACATGAAAATGGCAAATGTCTTATTATTTTACTAGAAAAAATATTTCTGACTTTTCTGTAAATGTCACAGAAAGCTTTGATACTACATTTATTTGCTTGAAGGTGGTCACAAATTCATTTTATTTTATGTGGATGGGGAGTCTATTTCAGAGTGCTGGTATCCTCTGAGATGTATCCCTATCCCCCCAAACTATTCCCTTAATGCTGCAGAAAAGATTTAGTACCCTGGATGTGCCTATGTCAATTCTTCGAACGCTTAAAATGTTGAACGTTACATGGTCGAGACCAAATGTTCTACATTTCAAGTGTTCGAAGATTTACTTTTAATGGCGCCGTACAGTGCAGAATGGAAGAATTTCCATTTTCTGCACTGAAGTGCAGTCTCAGCATTGGTATATTTAAGTAGGGAGTGTACTGTTAAGGTGTGTTTTTTTTTTTTTTTTTTTTTTTTTTATTTATTTATTTTTTTTTTTTTATTTTCGAACATTCAAATGTCGACCATATGGTCTCAACCATGTGCTATTCGACATTTTGGATGCTTGAATATTTAACATGGACACCCCCCCCCCCCAGATCAAGTATTTATGATGCTATCTGACTTACAGTTGTGAAGTAAGTCCATTACTAATGGGTCTGAGGATGCCTTGTATGCTGGCTACAGGTCACTTCTTAGCATTTTACGTAGGACATGTTGTTTATGCCTTATATTTTTTAAGGTATCTCTGTGGTTGTTCCAGTTGTTGCATATGCTTCTGACATATGCAAGCCAAAAGGGGTATTATACTCAATGACTGGCCTGATGAGGGCTGAGTAAAGGGGAACAGCAGCATCCTTGAATCTAGAAGCAATTCTCTTGTTTATGAGCTGCACGGTATGGGAGGATTTCTTACCACAGTGGACAAATGTTGGTCAAAAATTAGATTACTCTCCACATAAGTTCTCAAATCCTCAACTCTAATGGGTCATCTCTTAGGGGTATGTTGTCAGTGTGGTAGTTTAATAGGGGAGTCGACTTTCCAAAGGAGATGATAATGCATTGCTTGGCATTTAGCTTTAGTCCATGAGTCTGGCACCAATTATTCATAGGTGTACACTAGGCTAATGGCCCTGGAGCCTTTACGGGCCTAGCCCATAGGATTACCCTGGCATTGTGCCACCCGACCTTGTTTTCCAGTGCCTCTGTCGAGTAGAGCCACTGGAGTGATCCCCGGGGAGAATTTTCTATTTCTCATCCACTCATCAAGATTTCTCTTGAAGAGGGCCAGTGAGGTGCTCTGTTTGACATGTATGGGAAGTCTTTCCATAGCATGGGCAGTCTCTGGGTTATGAACCTGTCCCTCCACCACGTTCTGTTTATTGTGGTTGAGGTCTATGGAGTGTATGGTGTGGAGGGATTGAGATTTCTTTAGATGTAGTATTTCTAACAGAGCCGTGTCAGACATGGCTTCATAAGTCAAGCAGAGATCACCTCTAAGTAGGCGATATCAGACAGAGAATAGTTGGAGTTTTTTGAGTCTGTCCATATAGGACAAGTGTTTAAGGCCTAGGATCCTCTTTGTGAGGTACTTTTTCCAGCCTCTCCAGTTCTTGCAGGTGTCTAGTGAGGTACATGCCAAATGGGGCATTGTACTTGATGACTGGCCTAATGAGGGAAGGGTAGAGGGAGGCAATGACCTCTTTCTTCCTGGATGCAAAACCATTAGTAATGAGATGCGCCACATAGAAGGACTTTCTGACCATAGTGGCAGTGTGGTGGTCAAAAGAGAGGTTGCTGTCAACCTGTGTTCCCAGATATCTTGTAACACCTTCTGTGTTCAGTAGACTACCATTGATGTGGTAGTTCATGGGAACTGGGCTTTTCCCAAAGGAGATGATGACACATTTTTTGGCATTGAGCTTAAGACCATGGTTCTGACACCAGTCATTGGTCTCAGTGAGGCCTTTCGGTAGGATGTCAACATCACTTGGGGAGTTACTAATGGCTCCCAACTTGCAATCATCTGCAAACTTTGTCAGCCAGAGTCCCTTCATGTTGGACTGAACTTCTGAGAAGTAGATACCAAACCGGAGCGGACCCAGGACCTATTCCTGTGGGACTCCACTCATGATTGGTCGGCAGTCTGACTTAGAGTCAGCTACTTTCACACTGTGGGTTCTATCTGTGAGCCAGTTTGTAACCCACCTAGTGATATAGGGGTTGATGCCTAGCTTAGTGAGTGTTTTTTTTATTCCTGAGTGGGGAATGGTATCAAAGGCCTTGGCCAGATCAAGGTAGGCTTTATGAACCACCTTGCCTTCGTCTACACCTCTGGTGACTGACTCAAAGAAGTCAACCAAGTTGAGCAGGCATGATATACCCTTCACAAAACCAAACTGTGTGGGATCCAGAGTTTGGAGATTCCCTATATCCTTTTTTATTAGGTCCATGATGATGAGTTCCATAGCTTTGGATATCAGACTTGTCAGGCTAATGGGGCGATAGTTCCCAGGGTCTGTAGTCACTCCTCCTTTGTGGAGAGGGATGACTATAGCAGTGCACCATTCGGTAGGGACAAATCCTGAGGTAAGGCTGTGATTGAACAGGGCACACAGTTGAGGTGCCAGTTCACTCTGTAGTTCATGTAGAACTCAGCCAGAGATAGTGTCAGGTCCCACAGAGGCTATATTCTTGGCCTTGGAAGTGCTGTATTAACTTGTGCAGCAGTAATACTAGGTGCCTGGCAATCTCCTGGTATTGTGATTGGTCCTTTGGGGGGGGGGGGTTGGCACTGACTCTGTCAGCCAGTATATTGGCAATATCTGTTGGCTTGGTATTGGAGGTACCATTGTGCAGTAGCTCAGAGCAAACCTGGGAATTGCCGTGGAGTTTCTTTACATAACTATAGAAGGCCTTGTGATTGTCTTTACTATCTGCTGCAATTCTGTTTTCATAGCTAGCTTTAGAGGATTTGATGAGGGATCTCAACTTTTTGTTGAGGCTGTTAAGGGAGTTTTCCAGTTTGGGGACTTCACCTTATTCCACATCAGTTTCCTCCTTCCTTGTTTATGGCAGGGGACCACCAGATTGGCTTCCTTTTTTTGGAGGAGAGCGTCTTGGTTCTGTTGAGTATGGTGAGATCCATGCATTTCTGTACATGTTCGTACAGTGCATTGGTGTATGATTCGGCAGTCATGCAACTAGTCTCCATTTGTATGGGTGCCGTGAAGTTAGCCACCTCTGTTCTTAGGAGCCCAAAGTTAGCTTTGGAGAAGTTTTTCATGGTGGTTACCGTTGTGGGGGAGGGGGGCATGGGAGGGATGCGGATTTCCAAGGTGATTAGTTTGTGGTCGGATCTAACCAGGGAGGAGTTGACTATTGGTGTAGAGCAATGGCTGCCCATGTTAGTAATGACCAGGTGTTGCTACCTCTAGTGGGGGTAAGAATGAGCTGGTCCAGGGCATTGGAATTAATGAATTCCAGGAAATGTTGGGCAAGTGTATTGGTACATGAATAGTTTTCCCAGTTAATGGAGGGGTGGTTGAAGTCACCCAGTATGAGTGTGTTAGGTTAGACCCTAATATTCTCCAGGGTGCTTAGGAACGTGGAATGAGTGTCTTGGAACATGGTTGGGGACCTATAACAGGCTACAACCTGATTCCCTGTCTTACCCAATGTTAGCTGCACCTGAAGTATCTCTGATGCATTATGTTGGGCTACCAGTCTGGAGGTGTGCGCATCCTTTATGAGTATGGAAACATCACCACCTTTGGAGCTTCAGTCCAAGTTCTGGGGCCAAAAGGTGTGGAATGAGTTATAGCCTGGTAGCGCAGGGGTGCTTTCTGCTACCTTGAACCAGGTCTCTGTTACAGCACAAATGTCGATGTTCTTCATTTTAAGGAGAGCTTTGAGCAAGTGCATTTTGAGATTTAGACTTCTAGTGTTGAGCAGCATGACCCTCAGATTGCATTTGTTTGTAGCTGTTATGGTGGTAATTTGGTCTTTGGAACACCGCCTAAAAAGGCACTTTAGGGGTGGCAGGAGCCTTGGCCAGTATCCGGAAGCCCAGGGGTGACAAATACAGGCCATCTCTGGCAAAGCATCGAGGTCATCCCATCATGTCATCCCAGGCAGACAGATACTGAATCCCCTTAGAATGACACCAGAAACTTAGCCAATTGTTGAAATCAATCATTTTCTGCTTGTACTGTGGTATCATTCTGGGTGATAGTAGGATGCTGCTCAGGGCTAGGGTCGTACCCGCCTGGGCTACATAATCCAAGAGCTCCTCCATGTCTCTTTTCATATAGTCCAGGGAAGTACATCTCACCCCCATGCACAATTAGTCATATTTGTACCTGTTGTTGAGGGACCTGAGTGCGTGCGTTATATGGCAGATCCTGGCATCTGACAGGCAGCTGACTGTTACTTTCTCCTTATTCAGTCTAGTGAGTGGGACATCAGTGTGCCTCACTATCGCGTCACCTATGACTAGTGTGCTGGGGATGCTGTTTTGCCTTAGGGGCTTTGGTTGAATGGCACACTGTTTAGGAGAGTTGTTTGTCCCGTGATTAGTGTTGTGTTGTGGTGGTCATGTGCATTTCTGCCTTGGAGGTCTTTGCTGTTTGGGTAGATTTTTGAGAGCCTCTGCAAAGGTGGGTGTGTGGTTTGTGTTATGTGAAGGCACTGCTGGTGTGTGTTCTGGAGGGCTATGTGTTCCTTGTGGTGTGGTGCAAGTGCTGACCTTCTCCTCTTGACCAGCTATTCCGGTCTTGGCTAAAGAGTACGTGGCTTCCAGTTTGGATATATAAGTGCATCTCTCGCAAGTCTGAGTGTTGGGTGGTAAGAGGAGAGGGTTGTCTGTGTATATAAGGCAGTTGCTACATTGCCTCAAGATGCCCAATTTCACCAGCTTAACAGGAGAAAGCACAGGGAACAGACCTTTAGACATGCCTGGAGGGGTGGGCATTAATAATAAGTACTGGAGTTGTTTTCTTGTAGAACGTTTAGTGCTGGTAACAGTTTTGTGTGCTTCAATAATTGCTACAAGAAGTCTGGTATGGTAAACTGCTAGACTAATAAGCTAGTAAAAGTGCAGGAAAGGAGAGAACTAGCAGATCTAAGGGAAAAATTGAAGAGCAGACTTTGGCACGTCTCAGGAGCTTACAAACAGTCCTGGGTACAGAAAAACTGTATCTGGACTAGACTAGTTACAGGAAAGGCAGGAAACAAGCGCAATTCAGGCTTTTAAACCAGAAAGTTGAAAGAGATGGAAAAACTGCCCAAATGGCCAATAAACTACAAATTCTGGGCCAGAAACCACTCCTCTTGTGGTAGATAGGCTACCTACTGCTTACCACTCCCACTGCGCAGGTGAAAGCTGCTCTCTCTAAAGCTAAAAACACAGCATCAATGGGACCGGATGGTGTCCCTGGCTGTGTGCTACACGAGCTAAATGAGGAATTAAACCCGCACATAAGGCAGCTGTTTAATCTCAGCCTTACCACAGGATACGTGCCCAAGGAGTGGCGTACGGCAACTGTTGTCCCACTCCACAAAGGCGCCTCTACGGACCCTGGTAATTACCGCCCCATAAGCTTAACAAGTCTAGTCTGCAAAGCTATGGAGAGGATCAAAATGGAGCTCATAAACAAAGATATAGGGGACTTGCAGACATTGGACCCGACCCAGTTTGGCTTTGTCAAGGGAAGATCATGCCTTTTGAACTTGGTGACTTCTTCGAAACAGTCACCAAGGCCATTGATGAGGGAAAGGCAGTCCATACAGCCTACCTTGACCTTGCAAAGACTTTCGACACAATACCCCACTCTGGTATTGTAGAAAAACTTACCAGCTTAAATGTAAACCCATATGTCACAAGATGGGTTGCAAACTGGCTTAAGGACAGAATCCACAGGGTTAGAGTTGCTGGCGCTGTGTCAGACTCCAAGCCGGTCACAAGTGGTGTCCCACAGGGCTCGGTCCTTGGCCCCCTATTGTTTGGCATCTACTTCTCAGAAGTACAGGCCAACATAGGAGGACTTTGGCTGACAAAGTTTGCAGACGACTGCAAACTGCGCGCCATAGTGGAAAGTGCATCAGACACGGATATCCTTCAGAAGGGACTCACGGAAACAGATAGCTGGTGCCAGAGCCATGGCCTGAAGTTAAACGCCAAAAAATGTATAGTCATACCCTTCGGGAAAAACAAGGTAACCCCAAGCTACCATATAGGTGGCAATCCACTAAGCACAGAAGAGGTTATCAGGGACCTGGGGACCCAGGTTGACAGTGGCCTTTCTTTTGACACTCACATTGCTAAAGTGGTTAGAAAGACCTTCTACATTGCCCACCTGATCATGAAGGGATTCACATCCAGATCTAGTGAGGTTATTGTTCCCTGTACTCTTCACTTATCAGACCAATGATCGAGTACAATGCCCCATTCGGGATGTATCTCACCCGACATCTGCAGCAATTGGAGAGACCCCAAAAGTTCCTCACCAAAAGGATAAAGGGACTCCAAAATCTGTCATATGCTGCCAGATTGAAGAAACTCCAGCTCTATTCAGTGCATACCGTCTGCTCAGAGGTGACATGTGCCTGACATACAAGGCCATGTCCAACCCGGAATGAATGGACATGCTCCACCTCAAAAAATCCAAATCCACCAAAACCACTAGAGCAAGCGACTTAAACCTTAGCACGGATATAAATAGGACGTGCTGGAGGGATAGATTTATCACTCAGAGACTCCCTATGCTGTGGAATAAAATCCCGGTCCATGTGAGGCAGAGCACCTCGCTGACTCTGTTCAAGAGAAATCTAGACCTGTGGATGGGAGATCGTAGGTTTACCCCGGGAATCATCTCTGTGTCACTGCTGGACAGAGGCACAACAAACTAATGGGCACAGTATTTTTTCATATAAGGGGTGGCGTAAGCCACAAAAATTTGGGCTAGGCTTATAAATGCCTTAGGGCAGATAGCCTAGTATAAACCTATGAACCTATGATAAGCTAGAAGGCTTCCCTCAACACAGAAAGCCTTGGGGGGGGGCTCAGAATCTTGCATACAGTCGTGGATAAAGCAAATCTTTATCTGGACTGGACTAGTTACAGGAAAGGCGGGAAAAGTGCAAACGTGGGGTTTTAGTCCAGAAAGTTGAAGGAGATGGAGAAAACTGCCCAAACAGCCAATAAACTACAATTTTGGGGCCAAAAAACATTCCTCTTGTGGTAGATAGGCTACCTAGTGCTTATCATTCCCACTGACAAGCTAGAAGGCTTCCCTCCGACACAGAGAGGCTTGGGAGGGCTCAGAAGCTTACAAACAGTCTTGGATACAGCAAATCTGTTTCTGGACTAGACTAGTTATAGCAAAAGTGGGAAACAAGTGCAAATGCAGGCTTTTAAACCAGAAAGTTGAATGAGATGGAAAAAGTGCTCAAACCGCCTATAAACTACAATTTCTGAGCCAGAAACCACTCCTCTTGTGGTAGATAGGCTACCTAGTGCTTACTACTCCCACTGATAAGCTAGAAGACTTCCTTGACACAGAAAGGCTTAGGGTGCTCAGAAGCTTAAAAACAGTCCTGGATACAGCAAAACTGTATCTGGACTAGACTAGCTACAGGAAAGGTGGGAAACAAGGGCAAATGCGGGCTTTTAGACCAGAAAGTTTAAAGAGATGTAAAAGCTGCCCAAACGGCCAATAAACTACAATTTCTGGGCCAGAAACCACTCTTGTGGTAGATAGGCTACCTAGTGCTTACCACTCCCATTAATAAGCTAGAAGGTTTCCCTCCAACACAGAAAGGCTTTGGGGGCTCAGAAGCTTACAAACAGTTCTGGATACAGCAAATCTGTAACTGAACTAGACCAATTACATGAAAGGCAGGAAACAAGCTTGGAATTTTTTTTGTTACAGAAAAGCAGCTAAAACAGCACTAAACACAATTCAAGTGCAGTGCAAGCTAGCACACTTTGTCGCAATATTAAAGCAATTTATTCAAACTGTATTCTGGACTGAATTCAGTTATTGTTTAACTCAACTCTGAACAGTTAAAAAGTGCCAAAAAATATACTTATCAGCTGAGAAGCACACTCAGTCAGAACACAAAGTAAAGTGGAAAGGGAGAAAGGAGAAACAGAAGATAATTCAAGGTGAAAGGCCTAAGTGGGTTGGCCTACTGAAATGTTTTCTCTGTATTAGGTAGAATGAGCTAATGACACTAGACTGGAATAGAGCTGGACTAATGGGACTGGTTGGAGTGTCTGAAATTAAAATATGATCTCACTGTACTCGGTTGAGTGAGCAAATGAGATGGACCCAGGAGGAGTGTTCAAACACAAATTTACAGGAGGCGCGGGCAATTCCAAAGCCACTAAGATTAATACCACAACAAGAACACAGAGGAAGGGCGGGAAACTAACTGCAGAGAGACAGAGAGATCACAATTTTCAGTGAAGCAAATAAACAGAAAAATAAAATGCAGTACTATCTTTAACACAATATTCAATGAAACAAATAAACTGAAAAAGAATTGCAGTACTATCTTATAACACTGCAAGTTTGTACCTATCTCAGCTTGTAATAAAGTTGATGTAGGTGTATAACAGCTAACCAAACAGCTCAAATATTCAGCTATTCATCAGAAATAAATTCAGGTAAAAAACAAGCAAAGTGCAGTTCCACGGCTGATAAAAGATGAAATTCTAAGTCCAATGTAGTCAAAAGGTTTAATAAAAAAGATGAGCGCTTTCACAATTCAAACAATTGCTTCTTCAGATCACAAAAGACCAAGAAAACACAGGTTTAAGTACTCCATCAATTAACAATAATTAGTCATGTGATATGTAACTAATTATTGTTAATTGATGGAGTACTTAAACCTGTGGTGTCTAGCATTTTTCGGGCATAAATTGCTTTAATATTGTGACACACTCAATTAACAATAATTAGTCATGTGATATGTAGATGCAGTAGTGGTGCTGCGGTAGCGTTGTCGTCTCCCAGCAAGACGTCACGTTCGATTCTCAGTTAGAGCGTCTTCTCTGTGGAGGCATGCGTGAATGGGCCTGCCTTTGTTGAAGGTTGTGCGTCAGGGATGGTAACTCGGCACGTAAAAATCCACTACCAAACATTAGCGGACCAGAGTTCCGCTGTGGCGACCCCTAACCGGGATAAGCCGTAAGACACAACAAAAAGTCATGTGATATGTAAAAAAGTAATAAATGTGCTCAGGAAGAGAGCTATTTAAAAAGACAACCACAGTAGAAAACATCCTTCATAAAAAACATATGCATGAATAAAATACATAAAAACTGTTGAAAATCCAACTATACGCTAAATGACCTGAAAATCTAGATATATTTATATGTTATATTAACTAATGTATAAATATCATATAAATTACTTTCTCAAACCCCTGTTCCTTAATTCTGGTTGCAGGGGGACTACATCATTTAGACCGGAGCCTTTATGCGCTATGAGTCTAAGAATCCATCTAGTTTCATTGCGTTCAGTATTATTAATAATATCACCTAGTCTCATATCAGTCCTGGTAACCTCCAATACCTGAAAGGCAAATTTATGCTGATCCCCTGCCTGTGCTACATGTTTAGCAAGTGCACTGTACTCTAATCTTTTACTAATATAATATAAATGGTCTCTTATCCGTTCACGGAGACGTCTGTTGGTCTTGCCAACATAAATAGTTCTACATGTCATACACTTAGCTAAATACACTAGATTTTTGGTGTTATAGTCTGCTTTAACATTAAACATGAACTTATGTCCAGAATCAGGATGTATAAAACTCAGATCTTCATTTATACTAGTACAAAAATTACAAGCACCACATTTCTTAGTGTCTGTCAGTATATGGTTCATATCTTGCCCTTCATGTTTAGGGTAACATAACTGTCTTCTTAACTATTTTTTATTCCTGTAAACAAAAGAGGGCTTAATTCCAAGAATTCCAGCTGTATTTTCATCAGTTTGCAAAACATGCCAATGTTTACTAACTATGTCCTTAAAAATATTGACTTCACTACTATATGTTAAATTAAAACAAAATTTTCTATCTCTAGATCTATGATTTGAAACATTTCTTCTCTGGGGTGAGGAAAAATAAGGTTTACCAAGATTCTTCCTCTCCTTCCTAATTACTTCACTCGTTTTATGAACCTCAGTACTATCATAACCCCTACGTTCAAAATCTTTGGTGAGTTTTACCAAGCTGTCTTCAAAATCTATATCATTAGCTGTTAGCCTTGAGGCACGTAACATTTGCCCCTTCATAACACTGTGAAATATATGTCCCGGATGCATACTATCTCTATGCAGATAAGAAGGTACATAACATTCTTTCCTATAAACATTTGTGGAAATACTGCCATCTTCTTTATCCCTCTGAATTTGTACATCTAAGTAATGTGAAAACTCAGAAGAGTATTCAAAAGTAAACTTCTGGAAACTGACTGTTGTATTCACGTAGTCAAAGAATTGTAAAAGTTCTGCCTCAGTCCCTTTCCATAAAAGGAAAAGATTGTCTACAAAACGATGAAAGAATACTATATTCTTCCTTATTAGGCATTTAATATATTGAGATTCCCATTCTGCCATTATAAGGTTGGCGTAGCTATTGGCACAAGGAGTGCCCATAGCTATGCCAGCCAGTTGCAAATAATAATGGTGCTCAAAAATAAACACATTGTGTTCTCGAGTCATTTCTAGTAAAAAACATATAAGATCAAGGTGTTGTACAGTATATTCACTATTTCTTAAAACAAATGCTTTCATCATTTCTATCCCCTCTGATTGGGAATCATGGTGAATAGAGATACAACATCCAAGGTAACAAAAAAATCAAAATCACAAAACTCTGTAGAATTCAAATACATATAAAGCTGTTCAAGAAATTGTTTGCTGTTTTTTAATATTAAGTCATATTTGTCCAATATAGGTCTTGATTGTTTTTTAATATAGTGACTCGACTCAAACAGAAAACAAACTAGTGAAGATACAAGAAATAGCCACCTCCTGTTCCAGCGTAAGCCAGGCATTCAGTCGCAAATCCTTAAAATTGTTACCAGGAAGCGTGCTGTAAACGCTTTCTGGATTTACTTTCCTGGTAACAATTTTAAGGATTTGCGACTGAGTGCCTGGCTTACGCTGGAACAGGAGGTGGCTATTTCTTGTATCTTCACTAGTTTGTTTTTTAATATAGATGGAAAAAGATTGTATTTAGCTAAGTGTATGACATGTAGAAAAGTTTATGTTGGCAAGACCAATAGACGTCTCCGTGAACTGATAAGAGACCATTTATATTGTATTAGTAAAAAATTAGAGTACAGTGCAATTGCTAAACATGTAGCACAGTAAGGGGATCAGCATAAATTTGCCTTTCAGGTATTGGAGGTTATCAGGACTGATATGATGCTAGGTGATATTATTAATAATAATGAACGCAATGAAACTAGAAGGATTCTTAGACTCAAAGCGCATAAAGGCTCCCCCCTGAAACCAGAATTAAAGAACAGGGGTTTGAGAAAGTAATTTATATGATATTTATACTACATTAGTTAATATAACATATAAATATATCTAGATTTTCAGGTCATTTAGTGTATAGTTGGATTTTCAACAGTTTGTATGTATTTTGTTCATACATATGTTTTTTATGATGGGTGTTTTTACTATGGTTGTCTTTTTAAATAGCTCTCTTCCTGAGCACATTTATTACTTTTTTACATATCACATGACTAATTATTGTTAATTGATGGAGTACTTAAACCTGTGGTTTTTGGTCTTTTTGTGATCTGAAGAAGCAATTGTTTGAATTGTGAAAGCGCTCATCTTTTTTATTAAACCTTTTGACTACATTGGACTTGGAATTTCGTCTTTTATCAGCCGTGGAACTGCACTTTGCTTGTTTTTTACCTGTTGACTGTTTGGTTTTGTGCAGCTAACTGTTGTGAGGTATTTATATTTTCATGAGAAATAAATTCAGAGATAAGTGGCTAAGACTTATAAGCACAGAGAACCCTGTAGGCTAAGAGTTCAACACTGAATATCAGTGAAGTGAGAATAATAACCCCCCACTTACTGCAGAGAGACGGAGCGATCACAATATTCAGTGAAGCAAATAAATACACAGAAAAATAAAATGCAGTACTATCTTATAACATTGCAAGTTTGTACTTAGCTTGTAATAAAGTTGATGTGGGTATATAACAGCTAACCAAACAGCTCAAATATTCAGCTATTCAGCAAAAATAAATTCAGAGATAAGTGAGACTTATAAGCACAGAGAAACCCTCTAGGCTAAGAGTTCAACACTGAATATCAATGAAATGAGAATAATAGCCCCCCACTTACTGCAGAGATACAGAGGGATCACAATATTCAATGAAATAAATAAATAACAAAAATAAAATGCAGTACTGCCTTATAACACTGCAAGGTTGTACTTAGCTTGTAATAAAGTTGATGTAAGTATAACAGCTAACCAAACAGCTCAAATATTCAGCCTTCCCATAGGATTGCTGAGTCTTTTGGGGATTCGATCACTGCTCTTAGCTTGCATTCATCTGCAAATTTAGTCAGCTAAAGCCCTTTGGTATTGGCTTTTACTTTTGAGAAGTTGATGCCAAACAGAAGGGGTCCCAGTACGAAACCCTGGGCGGACTCCACTGGTCTTTTTGTGACGGTAGCTTCCCTTGTTTTTATCTCTGCATCCTTTCTGTGAGCCAGTTGGCAATCCAGTGGGTGTGAAAGGGGTGCATTTGTAGTTTATTAAGCTTTACTAATATGCCTCAGTCGGGGATTGTGTCAAAAGATTTGGCCAGGTCAAGGTAGGCACTGTTTTGTCTTCATCCATTGCTTTGATGAACTTTTCAAAAAAGTCCACCAGATTGAGTAAGCATGTCCTTGCCTTTGACTAATCCAAACTGAGATGTGTCCAATGTTTGGAGGTTCTCTATGTGTGTATTGATTAATTCCATGATAATTATTTCCTTAGGTTTCCAGATAAGACTGGTCAGACTTGTGGGTCTGTAATTTGCTAAGTCCATGGACGGTCCCCCCTTATGCACGGGAATAGCTTTTTGGTTCTCCATTCACTTGGTACAAAACCTGTATGGAGGTTAAAGTTGAACAGTGTTAAGGATGTTGCAAATCATGCTTCTTACTACACAAGGTACATCCAGGGATATTGGCAAGACCTATTGAAGCAGTATTTTTTGTTTTTGATAGCACCTTCTGGACTTGGTCTTCTGAGATTGCTGGTGGCAAATTGGTTTCAGATATTTCATGCGAGGTAAATGGGGGAATGATAGGGTAAAGTATGAGATGAATGTACTGGTCAGTAGGTAAGCTAGAGCTTCAACATCTGTGTAGACAACATAGTTTACAATTAGCTCAGTACATTATTGCATTGTGCTCTTGTGATTACAAATACAACTAAAAAAAAGCCTTGTGCTTACCCTTTACTTTGGAGACTTTATTATCTTGAACTTGGCTTTGGCTCGTAGGTTGGTACTAGGCTATCGGCCCTAGGGCCTATACAAGCCTAGCCATAACAATTCCTTGGCTATTTCTTCCCACAGTATTTACTTCCATGGACCCCTATCTAGCAGGGTGACTGATGTGACATAGCTTTAATTAAGCACTTGTGTTCTTGTTTTAATTTAATGATGAGGACTGTAATATTATTTGTCTTGTTTTTCTTACTTTAGCTAATAATCTCTTCTGTTTATTGTAAAGCTTGTTTATATTAATAAAGTTTCACTGGGGGGTTGTTTTAGGGCATGCCATTCACTTGTTTCTGCTCAGTACAGCCACATCTGCACAGCTCTTTACATGCTGGTAAAGTTTATTGGTATATGTTTCTACATATTCAGTAGAGTTAACTTGTTTTTTTGGGGATTTGAAGATTAACAGAGTATTACTTAAGAGAAGGTAGTTTGTCTTGGAGAAACACTTTTAAAGGTACCAGGGGTGGAAGTGGTCCCTGGATTCAGTTTTATTTCAGATGAATTGGCAATTATGGTCAGACCTAACAAGTGACAAAGATATGGAATAGATAATTCAGGATGCTCCCATATTAGTAAGGACAAGGTCTAAGATTATATTCCCCCCTACTGGGTACTCTTGACTAGTTGTAACAGTATTTATATTGACAACATTCAGAAATGCATGTTTTGTATAGTGATCCACTTATAAGTACTACTTTCTGTAACGGCAATAGTTTTACAGAAAGTTGTGCTAGTGTTACATACAGATCAGTGCTGCAGTATAACAAATCAAGGGGTAAACAATGCCACAAAAGTGGGAGAATGTAATGTGGGAAGATGTGCTTCAGTTTAAAAATGCTAACACAAATTCATGATCAGATAGTTGCAATTTTTTGTAATGTGCTTGTAAAATACTTTTGAACAATGCAGCAAACACATTAACACATTTCTCTAACATTCAGGATAATAATAAAATAATATTCCTACTGCTGAGTAACAGAACACATTATTCTGTGAAGTGTTGATTAACAGCACTAGATTACACTGTTGCTTTAACACCTCAGATGGAGGGTAGGGAGGGTCTGTCAGTCCTCATAGCATAGGACTACAAAATGGCAATCCCTACAAAAGCCCGGAATATAGCTACTTTCTTTGGCTGGAGTTGTAAAATTGCTTAGAATTGCTTAAAACAGGGTTTGAGAAAAACGTATATGTTGGCCATTCAGGAATAAAATGCAAGCATTCCTGCTACAGAATAACTGCTGCAATTTATCTCAATGGACTAGGAAGACAACATCACTTCCTTGTGTCTAGCATGACTGCTGTAAAGGGGACTTGATTTGTGAAAAAAGCATGCTAGAATTTTATAAGTAACATCTAGAGTTATTTTAATGTACTAAATAGTTCAAAAAACAGATGTAGTGAAAAAAAAACACATTTTTTTTAGTTCCAAGATGGAGATTTCCTTTAAGAAATGTAATTATAAACTACTAATGAGACTCCTACAATAAAGACTTAAAGTGGTTCTGATGGATATTTTAGCAAAAGAAGAGTTTGGTTTAAATAGGGCTAGAACAGTAGGACAGCTGTTGTTATCTTTTAAGAAAGTTAATAACTGGTAAAATCATGCCAAACAAAGGAGAAGGTAGGATGATTGCATGTGAGGTCACAATGGCATATGATGTGCATCACAGGAAAATATGGGTTTTATTGGACTTTTGTTACTTTATCAGATCATTTTATGAAAATGTTATGATTGCATTTGCTGGGAAGGGAAATCTGTACATTTGAAAATGGAGTTAAAGGTTTGCCCTCTTAATTCCAGATTATTTGGATTTACAATAAGTGAAATAGTTATGTGGAGATCTGTAAAGCTTTTATGCTGCATATTTTATATAATAAGGTAAGTGGTATTGTACTCTGTTTATTGTTCACATTTTGTTAAACGTATTACTGAAATTAAAAAAGGTGATCTGAAGTAGTTGACTTCATTTGATCTTCAACCTGTGGGTCTATGGATCTGAATCGGATCTCACAATGCAGCATAACCAGCACCTGATCCAAGCTCCAAGCTCCTCCCCTTACACATAATGGCCCCCTGTCTCCTTCCTCCCTTCAGATCTCGTTTGTTGCTGAATAGCTAAGCACCGTGGTCTCAAGCTCCGAGCGTTTTTTTGGGGTAAGTGATTGCTTTTTGGGAGGTATTCTCCCTTTGTCTGTATTTTCTTGCCCCTCACCTCCTCTACCCGCTGGCATCGGTTTAAAAAGAAAAAAAAAGTTTTGTTGTTGTAGTTTCCCCCTTTTGGCCTTCCCACTCCTATCTTCTCTGTGAGTGAGTGTGCCCGTGCCTGTATTTTTCCTTTTAGGTAGGAATATGGCAGATATTCCCCCTAAACTAGGGTTTAGGAAGTGCACAGAGTATGGCCCTAAGCTCTCTCCAGCCGATGGCCACACTCTGTGTGTAGTGTGGTTGGGCACAGCCCATTTGCTTACCCTCTGTCCTATTTGCGTGGGCATCAACCGAAGGGCCCTTAAGGACAGGAGGAAAAAGCTAATTTTGAAGGGCTTGCTTCCTTCTTCAGGGACCGCTGTCTCCGCAACCCCAGCTGGCCTCTTCTACTGCCGCTTCTGACTCTTCTCCTCCCCAGACCTCTGGGACTCAAACTCCCGCCAAGAGGTCTGGGGAAGGAGAGACACCACAAGAAAGAGAGACCACGTAAATGGTCTCTGGACATTTTGGCTTTGGTGGGGCCTCCACCCAAGGCCAAACCCCCCACGAGGCTCAGTTACCCCCGGCTCCACTCTCCCAGGTTCTCCCCGGAGCCGGAGTTGTCTCAGTCTCCTCTAAGGTCGTCCCCTCATCAGTATTCCCGGCCGGTGTTGGTGGCTTCTTCCCGGTCTATTCATAGTCTTAGCGAGGTGGAGGTGGACAGGATGATGCGGAAGTTCATCCACACCCAAATCCAGATGGGAGTCTTGCCAGGCCCCTCTCCCTCCAGAGCGGGGAGCTCACAGTCCTTTTTCACTCCTATATCTCCTTCTCTGATCCATCCTTCAGTTTCAGAGTCTTTGGATCCGAGGACTCTTGGGGTCAAGGGGTTGGCACCGATAGTACCCTGTACCTCAACCCCAGCCATTGCCTTGAGTGTGTCTGAGCCGACCAGGTCGGGTCAGAGCTATCGGAGACATAGCCTCGGCATCAGACTCGAGGGGGTTCTGTCGGCTCCGAGTTTGTCTGAGCAGTCTTCCCTTTGGCATCTCAGTGTCTGTAGTCTCAGCTCTGACTCTCCCGTCAGATCCGAGGGGAACAGCTCCTATGGCAGTTTCTCAAGATGCCTGCCCCCCTTCGGCTTTTGATGTGGTGGAGAGGGTTCTCTCGAGTTTGTTGAGGCCCCTGACCATCTCGTCCTTGGACTCCACACAGACCCCTCTGTTTTGAGTATGGCCCCGACCATCCTGCTGTCTCAGGGACAGCCTATGCAGGTTTTGCCTCAGGAAGCCCCCACGTGGAAACAACAAGAGGTTTGCGAATTCCCTCCAGAGAGTCCCACTGAGGAGGTTCCTCGTAAACGGACATGCGAAAGGTGGCACTTGGACTCCTCTCCAGATTCCTTGACTGAAGACACTGACTTGGAGGAAGGGGAAGGTTCCCCCCGATCACTCCTCCGAGGATGTCTCCTTTAGAGATATCATGGAACCCCTTTGCCAGGGGGGGGTGGTCCACCCAGAAACCAACTGCTGATGAGTCAGTGTTCCTAGAGGCATTCGGCACAGGCCCATCTACTTACTGGGTGTCCCCTCCCACGGATCCGTTTGTGGACCTTATAACATCTCAGGCATATAAGGAACCAGGCACCATGGAGCCCATCCCTAGGCACCCAGATAAAGTTCTAAGCCCCCCACCAGACAGGACTAGTTGGAGCAAGGGGTCCCCTGTAGATGCTATGGTGGTGGCTGCCACCACTAAAAAAGAGCTTGCGCAGGAGTGCTCTGTGGTCCATCTTCCTGACTGAGAGTCAAGGACCATGAATTGTCTAGGGAAAAGGGTGTACGCTTCAACAACCTTTACTATAAGGGTGCTGAACTACATGGCACACATCATTCGACTGCAGCGAGACCTAGTCAAGGAGGTCACTGAGTCGCCCATGCCGGCAGCGGGCCAGAAGGTGTTCTCCGCACGGATGGCCACTCTCAAAGTGGTGGTAAATACATCCATGCATCTGCTCTCCCATGATATGAAGGGAACCGCCTGGGTGGCCAGTTCCGGCACTACCATGAGGCTCCACGCCTGGTGCCAGCTGTGTCAATTCACAGAACACTTCAAGGCGTCATTTTCAAATGCCCCAAATTATGGTTCTTCCCTGTTTGGGAAAACAGTTTGTGACACATTGGTCCAGAGTGAGAAGGACGGGAACACACTGTCTGTCGTTGGGATCCACTTCTCTGCCCCTCAAAGATCCTTTTCCGGAAGTCTCAGTCTTCCCGGGACACTCAGGACTCGTCTTCCCCCAGAGACAGAGGGGGCCGAGAAATTTTGGGTCTCGAGAGCCTTTCTCAGGCAGACCCACCCAGCAGCCCTGAGAGGCTGCCCAACTGCTCGTCTCTAGAGGCAGTAGAGGGTTGTCTTTCGCTACACCCAGTGTCATGGGAGTCCATAACATCAGAGCATTGGATGTTGCAAATTATATCACCTCTCCCACCAAAATGCCTCCCAGGTGTTCCACCCGCACAAAGGGAGGCAGCAACATTAGAAATAGACAAGTTGCTAACAGAACAAGTCATCCAACCCATCCCCATAGACCAATCCAGATCGGGCATTTATTCCAGGTTATTTTTAGTGCCAAAGAAAACAGGGGACCTAAGACCCATTTCTGGATCTATGCACCTTGAACCTGTCAGTAGCCAAGGAGAAGTTCCAGATGGTCACTCTTCAATCTGTCCTGCCTTACCTGCAGGAGAAACATTGTATGTGCTTGATTGACCTCCAGGATGCGTGCTATCATATCAAGATGGACAGATGCTCCTGCAGGTTTCTCCGATTCTGGCTGGGAGACTATCATTATCAGTTCGGAGCCCTCACATTTAGTCTCACCACAGCCCCTAGGGTGTTCACCAAAGTGATGGCAGTTGTAGCGGCTCACCTGAGGCTTCAGGGAATTCAAGTCTTCCCTTACCTGGATGATTGGCTCTTTGCTGCCCCCACCAGGCATCTACTTTGCCAAGCCTGGGATTATTTCCTATTGTTAGCAAACAGCCTTGGCATCAACATCAGCAAATCGTCACTGATTCCTGTTCAGGTTCTAGAGTTCATTGGTGCTCGGTTGGATACTATTCAAATGAAAGTTTACCTCACTCCAGAAAGGGTACACAATCTAAGAGCTCATGTGTCCTCCATTCTCCAAGCTTAACTTCTTACAGCAGAGACAGTTCTGTGGGCATTGGGCTCCATGGCGGCCACAATCACTGTTCTACCCCTTGCTCGACTACACATGTAAATCCTTCAGTGGGCACTAGCAGTCCACATGTAAATCCTTCAGTGGGCACTAGCAGTCCAGTGGTCTCTACTAGATCTTCCCCTATCCCATCCAATCCGTATCTCTCGGGTCTGCAGGGACTCTCTTCGGTGGTGGATGTTCTTCGTGTTTCACTGTTGCAGTCATTACATTTGGGTTATCTGCTTGCAGGTAGCCCACAGTCGGCCTGATTAACAAAGTTTTGGGTCCTGCATCGGTTGCTGTCCCTTCTTCCATGACGTCAGGTCGTCAGGGGTATAAAGCATGCAGCTGATGCCATTACATCAGTCTGTCTTGCCGTGCGGTGCCTGAAGCAGAAGCAGTTTGCAAGTGCCGGTCGGCCGACTCCTGAAATTTTCATTTTCGTGTTTCAGAACCGAAGTCTTCAACTAAAAGCTAAGCACCCCGTTGGGAAAATTTTTCATGCTCCTTACCGATGTCAGTAAAAGTTAATAATTGCATTATTTGTGGAAAGCAAATACCTCATAAAGATTTTCATTCATACTCTATTCCTTGCCTAGGCCCTGACCACAATGTACTTTGCAGTCGGTTTTGTGCTTTATTTAATCAGCGCACTATCCGTCGTCGGTACATTGTCGCCTCTAAATATTTCGGTTCTCTGTTTAATTATCAAGAAATGTCGTCGGTTAGCCATCCGACTACCGGGATTCCAAAAAAACGCAAAGATAAAAACAGAGACAGGCCGCCGAGGTCCAAAACTGCCGAAGACGCTTCTCCTAAGCCAGTCGCCAGTTCGCAGGTACTCAGTGAGGCGCTTTCGCAGCCCCTGATACCCACTACTTCTGATTTGCAGGCCTCTACTGAGACCCATTCGGAGTCCGGTATGTCACGAGATACTTCAACTATGGAACCCGCGGATGTCTGTACCTTGGATGGGTCCAGAGCCACTGTGCAGGCACTGGCTTCGGAGGGTGTATTTAGGCCTACGGACTTGCATATTAAACTGACGCCTCTTTTTTCTCTTAGGCCTAAATCTCGACCCATGCCTAAAAAAACGACGCCCAGGCCACATGCTCAGGCCTCTATGCCCAAAAAACAAATGATAAGAATGGCTGACGATCTGATAAAACTAATCAGGGGTAGCCAACCCCCCCCCCCCTTCTAAGAGGCCTAGGACTGAAGTGGTTTATGAATCTTCTGACCAGGATTCTGTTTTTCTGATTTTTCTGATGATTTGGATTTGCCCTTATCTACTTATGAGGATTCTGATGCAGAGGACTCCATTCCCTCTGCTTCCCCTCCAGAGGACTTTTCTTTTGGGGAAACGTTACATGCTCTAAGGGAGCATTTCCACTGGGAAAGCCAGGATTTTTCTGATTCAGAAAAGAGCCTTAGGGATTTCTTACTCCTACCTCAACATAGGCCTTTAGCTATTCCACCTGTACTAGACATTGTTGATGATGCCTTTTCAGAATCTAGTTTGGCCCCTGATTCCTTGCCTCCTGCTCCCAGAAAACCAGACAGATACTACAGGGTCCCTGAGTCCCACAAGTTCCTTTACAAAAATCCTATTGCGGATCCAGATACTATTTCACAGGGGCCTAAGGGCATTAAGGCTTCTACTGCTAAAAATCTGCCCCTTCTGATAGAGACTCCAGGGCGCTGGATAGATGGAGTAAGAAGGTTTACACTTCTGCAAAGAAGGTTTACACTTCTGCAACCTTGGCCATTAGGACTTTAAACTGCCAGTTTCATATGTTGAAAGTATCAGCAACATGTTATTGGATTGCTTAAACAGAAAATGATGTTGATTCCTGACTGTGTAGAAAATAAAGAATTACAGGATTTAATGCATTCTGCTGAACAAGTTGGAAAACATACTTTGCAATGTGGTTTTGATTCATTAGAGGCCTCTTGCAGGGCCACTGTTACTGGGTCTGTGCTCAGAAGGCATGCTTGGCTTAAGGAATAATCTTTGCCTGATCATGTTAAAGCTAAATTTTTGGATGTTCCCTTAAATCAGGACCGCCTGTTTGGCAACCACGCTGAGGAAGTTCTTCAAAAGATGGAAGATAAAGCTAAATCTAGGCAAGCTGTTAAAGATTTCTTACAAGTTCGGCCTCCTATATGTAGTAGGCACTGGTCCTCTAAGAATTGGTCCTTTCCAGCCCCTTCCAGGTCTTCTTAAGCCAGACACAGCAAAAACCCCAGGTTTCAGTCCCAGGGGACATACAGGACTAAGCAGTGGAGGGCTTCCACTTCCAAATCTGGGAGTAATAAGACTCTCCCCTATGGTAAACTGTCTCAATGACTTCCTTTTAAAATTACCAAGCACTTATCAACTGACTACCCCTTTGGGGGGAAAGATTGCTTTCCATGCAAAGAACCGGGAACTCATTACCCAGGACAAATGAGCTTAAATAGTTTCCCAGGGATACAGATTTCACTTCCACACGTTGCCAGCACCAAGCGGGTGACCAGACCTACCCCCAAATCAGTGTGCAGAGGCCCAAAAACAAGTACTGACTCTCTTAAGCATGAGGGCTATTCACCTGGTACCAGAAGAGGAAAAGGGACAAGATTTCTACTTGAGACTTTTCCTGGTACCCAGAAAAGACAACTCATGGCGTCCTATGCTGGACCTTTCTACTCTAAATACCTTTCTGGTGATTCCAAAATTCAAGATGCTGACTCTTCACCATCTGCTTGCTGTGCTAGGCAAAGATGCATGGTTGGCAACACTAGATTTAAAAGAAGCATACCTGCACATCCCTATCAGGGAGTCTTGCAGAAGATACCTGTGTTTCAAAGTAGGCTACATGCACTATCAGTTCTCTGCACTGCCCTTTGGCTTATCTGCTGTGCCCAGGGTATTCACAAAGTGCCTAGCTCCAGTCATTGCATTCTGCAGGCAAATACATTTTCAAATATACCCATACCTGGATGATTGTCTAATTCAGGCAGAAAGCCAGGACATACTTTTGAATCATCTGGCCTTTGTACAAAGGGTTCTAACTTGTCTGGGGTACACCATAAATGAAAAGAAATCACACCTGGTACCCTGTCAAGAAATTATGTTCCTGGGACCAAGCTTGAATGCAACTTCCCAGATGGCTTTCTTCACGCCAGAGAAACAGATTCATTTGACAACCTACTTCAAACAAGTTGCCACAAAAACCCAGTTATCTGCAAGGCAAATTCTGCAAGCCTTGGGGTTCATGGCCTTCTGCATTCTTCTAATTCCATATGCAAGGCTGCATATGAGGAAACTGCAATGGTATCTCAAAAGCCTATGGTGTCAACATTCACAGGATGTAGAAGCAATGATTCTTGCCATACCTTGCCTACGCCTAGAGTTCGTTTGGTGGGCAGAGGCATGCCACCAAAACAGGGGACTTCCATTCACACTACCCCCTGCTGCCCAAACCTTAACAACAGAAGCATCAGACTATGCATGGGGGGCCCACCTGGCAGGGAAGTGCATTCAGGGCAAATGGAACCCAAGTCAAATACACCTGCATATCAATCAAAAAGAAATGTTAGCTGTACAGAATGCTCTGACAGCCTTCAAGGACCACATTCTTCCAGGACAATTAATGATAAAGACGGACAACACCACTGTTATGTGGTACATAAACAAGCGGGGGGGGAGGCACATTCTTGCCCCCTCTGCAAAGTAGCCATGGCATTGTGGAACACAGCCCTGAGCTATCAAGTACATTTACAAGCTCAATTCCTGCCAGGAAAACTAAATACACTGTCAGACGAACGAAGCAGAAACCTCATGGACCCACACGAATGGAAACTAGAACCAAGGATTTTCAACATGTTGACAAGCAAATGAGGGAGCCCAGATATAGACCTGCTTGCCTCCCTCCAAAATTATCAGTTGGACAAATTCTGCACAAGGACTCCCCACAAACAAGCTTGGAAAGTGGATGCTCTGTCCTTCAGCTGGAAAAACCTATCAGTTTATGCCTTTCCTCCTCTGCCTCTGCTCTCCAAAGTACTACTAAAGATCAAACAAGACAAACCAAGAACGATTTTGATTGCACCAGACTGGCCACGCCAACACTAGCACCCCTCTTGCGCAGTGTGTCACTGTGGGCCCCATGGCGCCTGCCTCAGACTCCTATTCTATTGTCTCAACAGGAAAACCAAAATCTGCACCCTCAACTTCAAACACTGAATCTAGCAGCCTGGCTAATTACATAATTTCTCCTTTACCACCCCTCAGTAAACCAGTGATGGATATCATTTTAGAGGCAAGAAGGCCTAGTACCAGAAAGTCTTACGCAGAAAAATGGAAATTATTCTGTGCCTGCAACCAAGCTCAAGGGATGTGCACAACAGTGCCCAATTTACCTCAGATTTTACAGTACTTAACTGAGATGCTTCATAAGGGCCTGTCTTTCTCCTCCATCAAAATTCACACCTCAGCCATCTCAGCTCATTATAACACAGAACCACCCCTCTTGTCTCATCCACTACTTAAGCAGTTCCTCAGAGGGGCCAAAAATCTACGACCACCCAGGAGAGCTCCAACTCCAGCCTGGGACCTCAACTTTGTATTGGAAAAGCTCACCCTTCCTCCTTTTGAGCCAGCTGCCACTGCGGACTTAAAATTCCTTTCTTGGAAAACAGCTTTCCTTTTAGCAATCACTTCAGCAAGAAGGGTATCTGAATTACAGGCCCTCATGGCAGTGGAGCCTTTCATCATCTTTCATGTGGACAGGGTGTCCCCCAGGACCAATCCCTCCTTCATGCCCAAGGTGGTATCCAGTGTGGCCCTTAATCAGTCCATACATTTGCCAACCTTCTTTCCTAATCCACAGATCAAAGGGGAATGGATTCTGCACTCCTTAGACGTGCACAGACAACTTAGATTCTACTTGGACAGAACTAAACCTCAAAGGAAATCTGATCCACTGCAGGGGCAGAGGGGAAGGCTATTTCAAAGTAAACCATTTCCAAATGGATAGGCCATTGCATTCATTTCTGCTACAAACACCATGGAAAACCTATCCCACAGGGGATCAGACTCTACTCTACCAGGGCTGCATCTACCTCTACAGCTTTTCTCAGAGGTGTCCCTACCAGGGACATCCTAGAAGCTGCTACCTGGAGTTATGTACATACTTTCACCAAGCATTACCATCTGCCAATTTTCTCTAAATCCAGAGCTGGATTTGCCACTGCAGTCATGCAGGGCCTTTTAGCTGGTCCTAATTCTATTTAAATTCCCCCTCCCATCTTTAGCTTTGGGAATCTACCCAAAAGTGAGGACTGCAACAGTGAAACACGAAGAACATGGTACAGTTGTGTACACTTACCATAAGTGTAGATGTTCGAGTGTATTCACTGTTGCAGTCCTGGTTACCCTCCCTCCAGCCCCCTTCTTTTTTTTTTGGATATACCTCTACTTTCCTTTGCTATCTTCAAAAGCTTTTTAGTGTATTTGCTTTTTTTGTTGGAGGTATAACCTTGTATATTTATAGATTTAATTACTTCCCATTAAGGGTACACCTGACATCTGGGGCAAGAAAAACTGATATAATGGTATCAGCTGCATATTTTATACCCCTGACGACCTGACATCTTGGAAGAAGGGACAGCAACCGACGCAGGACCCAAGACTTTGTTAATCAGGCCGAATGAGGGCTACTGCAAGCAGATAACCCAAAAGTAAGTTTACACAACTGTACTTTTCATAATGTAGTACAAATTCCTTGGTAGTCTTTTTTGTGACTTTGAGCTTGCTGTTTAATTACACTGAAACAGCATCTTATTTAGAAGTGGAGGGAGTATCTTAGCTGCTGTACAGAAGTGTAGCTAGGGTGGGGTGTTGGGTTGAAGTTGTTAGGTGGAGTGATTGGCAGATCAGTTTTATCTTTCTCCTTATGTAAACACGAGGGTGGGAGACAGGACCTGCTGCTCCTCTGTAAGAAAGACTGGAGGAGTACAAGATCAGAGAATGGATATTTTTCTTTCATTCTAATTTGTGATTGATGGAGAAGATAAATGCAGTCATAGGACCCACCAAGGAGGTTCATCTCACAGGTCAACCTGTATGTTAAGAATGTGTCTATTATTTCCAGACTTCGTGCTTTTCTGTGTGTGTGTGGGGGGGGGGGGGAGGGTTGATTGCATCACTCAGCTGCACATTTACCACTGGATATTCTGTACTATTAAAAGTAGTATTATGTTTTCATTTCCCATAAGTGTACTGACTGTGATGCTTAATAAAAATATCTTAAACAAAAATGAAATAAGGGAAAAATTCAGTACAACCTTAACCTTAACCTTAAATTTGACTTTTTGTTTTTTGGGTGGCAAGATATGGAGGCAGTGGGGGTATTTTGATCCCTTTAGTTTTGTACGCAGGTCAGGTATATTTTTGACAGCCAGGGGAGAAGTTGTGGATAGCAATTAGTTGGGAGTTGGTAGATTTTTTTCTGGGGGGAGGCAGGAGTCAGGTGGGATGTGTTGATCCTTCTGATGGGGAAGGGTGGTTTGGGATTGCTTAATTTGATGGAGTATTTCCAACCTATGCAATTGATTCTGCTATGCATAGCACAGACAGAAATCTATAATTCAAAGTGGAAGGGGGTTGTGATGAGGCAGGGTCAAGGCTAAATAGATGTGGAGAGACTGGGGTTTGGGGTGCAGATCCTTGAGGTGAATAACAATAACCATACAAAATATTATATTCATACAGTAACAGGGGGTGTTCAAGGAACTGAGCCAACATGGGAGTGGAGGAGGATGGAGGTTCTGCCGATGCAGGTGGCTGCGGAGAGTGGGCAGGGGGGATGGAATTTGCTGTAGAGAGTTGGCAGGGGGAACCAAAGTGTTGGAAATAGGTAAATGGGAGGGGAGAGGTGGTTGAGTTGAAGGAGACTAGGAATTAGTTTGGGCTGCAGGTTGAAGATTGCCTTCCCTGTCAAGGATTGATGTCAGAGTGTGGGAGAGGACAGAGGAATGGGGGAGTCTAGAGCACAGGCTGCTTTTGAAGCGGGGATGATTAGTGTGGCATGTGGAATGTTGCATGATGGCTGCGGGAGTCAGTCAGTGAAGGTTGGAGGGGTTGGGAAGAGAGATTGGATGGGCCATTCACAAAGAAACTGTGGAAGCATATATGTGTGGCTCACAAGTGCGCAGCAGTCTAGAGATTTAGGAATTTTTGCTTGGAAGTGTTTGCATGGGTATTTTTGTGCTCTGGGCAGACTCCAAACAATTTTTCTTCAGGTGGAATGCAGGTGTTAGGGGTGTGGTGAGGAGGAGGGAGGTGATTGGGAATATGCTTTTTGGGAGTGTAATGAGTTGGCAGACTTGGAACGCTCCTTGCAGACTGCTCTGTTGGGGTTACTGGTTAAGCAAGTTGGTGTAACTGGGGAAGTGATTTTTTTGAGCTGTGATACAGAATTGGAGTTGCCTGGACATAGTGAGTCCTCGCTGAGTTTAATTATGGTGGCTGCCAGGGAAAGGATTACTGCAGGATTGTAATCTGAGTCTAAACCAACAATATGAGAAGTGGTGAGTAAGGTAACAGAGATGGGAGAGCTGGAAGTAGGATCTTTGGAGGTGTGTGGGACCAAATTGCATGTCAGGAGCTGGGAGTTGTGGGAGCAGTGTATGCAGAGTGTTTTTTTGGGCAGTAGTGGGGTTTGAGGGAAGGCAGGAATTTGAATGAGCTATGTAATGGTTGACTGACAATGACTGTATGTAAGATAAGTGATGTATGAATTTTGCAATGGAAGATACTGTATCAATATGGTTTGTTTTCCATTTATATACATGTATGATTGCCTATGTCATAAACAATGAGTATTTATTTTTTGACATTTGATTACCAGGAAAGTCCGACAGAGTAGGACCCCAGGAGCCCATTTTAGCAGAGATGTGGGGAGAAAATCTCCAAAGTATTACAAACTGTTTTAAGAATAATAGTTTTACAGACATTAAAAATAATACAAAAAACCAAGTGCAGTTTAAATAATTATGCTAAATTAGACAGAATATGAAAACATTGATAAAGAGTAGATACAAGTTAATATGACAATGGTTTAACAGTCACAAATATTTTAGTCAGTTATAGAGAAATTAAAGGTAAGCTAGTATAATACAGGCAGGAATTGCAATGCGGAGTGAGTGAAAAGCAGGCTTATGATATATTTACAGAGAAAGCCAAGGGACAGAAATTGATAGAATTAAGGAAGTGAGTGAAGACGGTAGAATAAGGAGATGTAAGGTAAGAATAGATACTTGTCCACATTTAGGGATGTAATTCAATAAAGATGTTTCTTGTTTAAAAAAATATGGATTTTGTTTTTCTTAAGTATAAAAATGCCTATCCTGCAATTTCTAACTGTAACATTTTTGAGAAAAACTGCTCAGGAATCTTTTCTAATGACTCGCTTATAAAGCAGAATCAGAATGGAGGCTGTTGAGTAAGTTTGCCTAAAAATTATTTTGATGCAACTGGGAGTGTTGTGATAGTTTCATTCTTAATTGTATTTAAAAAAAAAAACAACATATTTGAAGTTTTTTTTTTTTTTTTTAAATGCTGTATGAGAATTTTTTTTATCATTAATGAAGTTGACTGAAGTTCACCAAGTGCATTTGGACTGTGTATTAAATAGTGACTGATAGATGAACTTAACATTGAAATACTTTAGATGAACTGCTTTGTTGAAGCTGTTTAAAAAGATTCATGGGCTCTGCAGATGTTTAATATATTTCTGCTGTTTCCTCCTCAGGTTGCTGACAGATGTGAGTTTATCTTTTTTGATGGTCAAAGAGTCCTGTTCATTTCCTGCAGTTATTCAGTCATTCAGCAGAGGAACAAAGCTCCTTGAGTGTGCAACACAGCTGTCACACCCTCATTGCCAAGAAGAGACTTTTGCAAAGAAGAGGAAAGTAGAACTACAAGATGAACAAGTGCTGGGAAACCACTTTGTGGGAGGGACACAGTCAGATATTTGCACTGTTCAGCCAAATACCGTAACCTGTGTCACTGATTTGTTGCCACTTTTAGCATGCAGCAGAGTTCACTGTGTATTGCTTCTGCATGCTAGGAAAATAAATACTCTGGAGAAAAGCACTAGTGAAGGTGAAAATTTGGTTTTGCCGTGTGGAAGAGTTTCTTTGAACATAGAGGATTTATGCAGCAGAAAATATTCAGTGAATCTGTTAAACAGCAGGCAGCTACCAAAAGGTAATCATAAAACAATTATTTTATCAAAGGTTTGTTTTTTTAGTGTAAAATGTACAAAGAAAGATGTTTTAATTTTTCTGAACTATGTGCGCACTTGGATTTTCTTATGAAATGTATCCCTTTTTATTTTCTGTATTTTCCTTTGAGGATGACCTTTATGCTACCATCTTAATGGCTTAGGTTTGTATTTTGCCAGAGCATGCTTATGTTGATTGTAGTTTTGATGATGATGGTTTATGCATTTGTTTTAAGGTGTACTACTTTAACTAATGTTAGATGAAAGAACGTTTTTGCAACAAGTTAACTAAAAGGTGACCCATGGTAGCCTGATTGTGTATTGCACTCTTTTGCAAAACACCAGATCTGGCAAACTGTCTAAATTTGCAAATGTGATGATGCTCAATCCACAGTCAAGTTGGTCTTTCACATCATATGAATATAGCCCTGCCTGGCTGACAACCACCTAGCTTGGAACTCTTCATTTTGTGAGCTGGTATCTGCTTGTCAACCATTTGGCTAGCCAAAGATACCCAACTCAGTCTGTGGAAAAAGTGATAGCACATCCAGATTGCAGGAAATAATTCTGTTTTGCTAGCCTTAGCTAAACAGTAACATGTTTGCTTGTCTCACTGTCAGGGTTTCTATGTTAAGAAGTTACTTAATTATTTTTGCATTTCTCAGAGAGCGGATAAGTAGCTGCCTGTTTTTAAATTAAGTATTAAAATTATGCTGAGTTATAAGATCTAGAGAGTCACTAAATTATTACATTTGATTCTTCACACTTTTCAGCTTCTTCATTCCCTGTTGGTACAAGTGCAGGTCTCATGCTGGGAGGGAGTGATGTTGGTACACACGTTTGCCTTGCCTTAGATATGCTGCATTGGTGCATACTGTGTTCTGTTCCTCTTGTCAATTTGAGTGTCATATAAGGTCCAGCACACAAGAAGAAATTTTTATCTCATGGTTCTATCTCTTCAAAGTTTTAGTGGCTGTCTTTTTCCCCCTTCGCTGCAATTATTTGTCTGCATTTTTTGTTTACTAAACAATGGATAAATCAGTAAGTAATTACAAAGAGCTCCAGAAAACTTCCATTCCCAGCGTCTTTTTTGTTTGGGCCCAAATCACAGTATTAATGATTCTGGAAAAATTCAAGTAGGTTACCAGACTAGAAAGACTGAATTCTTTAAAAAAAAAAAAAAAGACTCCGGCCTCTGCAGTAAATATTTAAAATAAATACTTAGTGGAGCCAGTGAAAATGGAAAAGGGGTTGGAGACACATTAAGGAAATAGTTTAATTTCCCATGGATTTGGGGACTTCTCCCCTTTGCCTTCATTTCTGAGACTGATATTTATTTTGTACCAGCTTCCGGTGTCATTTTGTGCCTAGGGAGCCTTAACTGGCACTGGTGCTTTAGTTTAAAATCAAGCAGGTTCCTTCATTGATGTTTAGATAGACTAGATGTCAGTCTTACCAAAGATCATGTTTGAAATGAAGGAACCTGAGCCACAAATATGTATGAGGAAGGGCTAGAATATTTAATATAAGGCTTTCTCTTTGCAGACCAGAGGCATCTCTTCTCCAGCATCTCTCTCTTGAGCTATGACATACATACTATATAAAATTGTTTGACAGTCAAGATTCTTTTAGCCCTGTGCTGAATGTAAAATTTTTATACTGATACTAGTTCCTTTTGGGAAGACATGTTTGCACCTTAGAAGACTGCACAGAAAATAAAGAGAAAAGGTGTATTTTGCATCTTCTGATGGGGGTGACAGTTTAATACGTCTTCCATCAATTTATTATTATTAATTTTAATAACACTATTAACATTATATGAGATGATTTTAGCAGACCAGTTATGGTTGATGTTCGTTTTATTGTTACATGTTGCATTAGTGATAATATTTGTGGCTTCTTCTACAGAAGGTTTGATATTTGGTCTGACTTCCTGAGCTTTTGCACCCTTTGAACGTAGGGCAAGTGGGCACCTTCCCTGATGGATATGAGCACATCTGTAATATAAGAGGGAATGCCACACATCTTTAATTCTTGTCACAGTATACAAGGTCAATTCAAGTTACTTTAGTGTCTTCTGTCTGAAAGATAAGTACCCCTTTGGGGGGAAAACTCAACTCTCATAATTTTTTGCATGTTTAAAAATTTAGGAGATCTCTAGCATTTAAAAACTATAGATGTCATACTTTAAAGCTCATATTGCATTACATGTATGAAGTAGATACTCCTCAGAGACTTTCATAATCGGTGTTTGTTTTGCTTGGAGGTGGAGCACAATGTTACACCTTATCTCCATTGTGCTAGATTCAACCTGAAGATCATCAAGTGGAGAGCTAACTCTCTCCAGGTTTATGTGAAACAGTAAAAGGCTACACACCTTCTGCAGGATTACCATGGCATTAGCCAAGTCATCATGGATGAATGTATAAAAAAAATGGAAAAAAATTAAGGAAAGTGCTCTTGAGAGAAGGAATCTCATGGAGACTGACAACATACTTCTGGAGACTGAAGGCCACCCTAGGCTCAAGAACATCATGTCTGTTGAGGTGCTTTGCAGTCCCTCTACCTGAACTGAGACCTCTGATTCCCCGCATGAGGTCACCATACACAAAAAAGCATGTTCTTCTGAACAAAAATCTTTGAACCCTTGGTCTGTCCAGATGCCGGTCCATGGGCTCTCATTCTGATATCTGTTTCTTAATAACTGAGGGTGAGCATGATGCTCTCTCATTTCTTGCCTGCAAAAGCACCTGCATGAGAAATAAAGGTTGTTAGCACCTGCTTTTGATCAAAGACCTCCAGGGCAGTCACATTCCTAGAAGCAGCCTTGAGATATCTAAGGCTTAGATGTCCACCATTTTGCCTCAGCATGAGCTGAATGGGCCTTCTTCCAGGCTCCCTCTTAAGATCTTATGAGACTGCTCAAGACTTTGTATTTTTCCTTAATAACCTACAGCCAACCTTTAATCAAATATCAGTGTAAGAAGTCCATAACAAAAAAGGAAAAAGGAACCATCCCTCTCTTAGAATTTGATTTATCTAAGTCGGGGGTGGGGTGGATGAGCTAGCATAAATGGACCAGAAGTCTTCTCTTCATTAAATCTGAAGGACTGAGGGCTCCATATCCTCTGCTTCCCCACCTAAGGGTTTCCTACTTTAGTGATGCCCTCAGTTGAATGGAATGGAATTTTAAGGATTACTCAGCTGCCTAGAAAAGCTACAGGGAACTTCAGGCTTGCTAGAGCCAAAACCCTTGGCTGTTCTCCTAAAGACTGAAGTCTTGAAAGGTGTATTTACTTGTTCATATCTGGAGCTGGGCTCTCAGCCTCTGCTCCCAGGAAACCGGATACTTTTTACAGGCTCGTGGATGCTAGTAAGTACTTGTACTAAAACCCTCCTGTTCCAGTCATAGTGTCTATGGATCCCTACATAGTGTCTTTTGGGGTTCTAGCCAAAACATGCTTCCTAATTATAGTGAAAGTCTACACCTTTGTCACCCTGGCTTTTAGGGCCCTTTACCGTCAAATGCATATGTTAAAGTACCAGGAACCCTCCTGTATCAGTTAAAGAAAAGGTCCCAATGGATAAAGTGTTATACTGGTATATCGTCTCTCCCAGGTTGGTAGGTACTCTCAAATGTGGCAGTGATGCTGTGGATGCATCATGCAAGGTGGAAACAAGGGATTCTGTCTTTAGGTGATATGCCTGGCTAAAGACCTAGTTCTTGCCAGATCACGTACACTTGCAGCTCCTTAATTGCCTTTGTAAAAGAGGAGCTGCTGGACTTTCTGCTACACAGATGTTTATGAAGCTGGGGAGAATGGGAATTTTACACAATCTGTGGAACAGCTGTTTCAAGTCCTTGCCAAACACAGTAGAAACTATTCTTCCATCAGAAACAAATCAGAGGTAAGCAACCAAAAGGGATGAAAGGCCAGTTTAAGAGAAAATGGCAAGCTGACCAAAAGGAGAAGCTAAAGGGCTCTTAGAGTCAAGACTTCACAAGGGAAAGAAGGGAACAGACAGCGACTGCATAAATCGGAAACAAGGGTATTCACATCTGCTCCTACCTAGATGACTGCCTGATTCAGGCACCAGTAGAGTTTACTGTTGTCTGTTTCCACACTGTTGTAGGACCTGAAAAATTCACAGCTATTACCCACAAGACAAATTTTGTTCTGGGAACCCTACTGGGCACTATGAACCAGAGGACATTTCTTCCCCTCAGAGAAGATGGTGGTCCTCTCCATGTATTTCACTTCCAAAGCAAAAGAAAATCAGATTACTGCAAGGGAGTGTCTCAGAACACTGACGTATATGGCTTTCTCATTTCTGATTGCCCCCACCCCCGCAAGTCGTCACAGAGAGAGAGAGAGAGTATGTATACCTTATTTGTAATATGAAATATCTGTAAGGAAATTGCAGAAGTAGGGGAGGCAGTCCTTCCTTATGATTCATCTAAGAAGGTCAAAGAGAACAGATGAGAGTGGTTTGGGCAGATGTGCAGAAAAACAGAAGGGAATCTGGTGAAGGAGGTTTGGGATGGAAAGGAAGAAGGCAAGAGGAAATGAGGGCAGTCAGCAAGTGAGATGAATGGATTGTGTGAGAGAAGATCTGCAGCAGTCAGGTGTGGCTGTCGAAGAAGGTAGGAGATTGGCAGTGAATGAAGAGAGATGGCAGCAGTAGACACTGCACCCCAACCACATGTGTAAAATGGAAAAAAGGGGGTTGATGATGATGATGATGATGTGTGTGTGTGTGTGTGTGTGTGTGTGTGTGTGTGTGTGTGTGTGTGTGTGTGTGTGTGTGTGTGTGTGTGTGTATTTCATTGTTTATGCTTTCTCATAAGATTATTTCAGTGTTTGGACACTTAGGCCGTAAAGACCGCTAACTCATTAAAATCAATTGCAAACATATTGTCTTCCATCTACTGATAAAATTTGGTTTTAAAGCACTCGCTATTAAGGGACAGTCTATTATCAGTTGATATATGATTCCAACTTCTAGGAACTGTTTCATTTATATAATTCCATCTTAACTGTGTTTTACAGTTAAAAAGTATTAAAGCTGATATTGTCATGTCAGTGTCCTCTCATGTTAACAGTGAGGTTGATATAATTTTAGTAGTTCATCCCTAAACATTTTTTACGCATGTATAGATTTTCCTCTAATACAGAGTATAAATAAAGTTACAGTTTTATATCTATAAGAATAAGATAAGTGATGAACTCAGGGTATGTGTTTGTTAAATATTCATTGAACAGACTCCAGTATCACTAACTGATGCTTAATATATTGTCAAAAAGACCCATTACATTCTAAAACTGTTCAGATGTACATCTTGTATAAATTAACCAGTCTTTCTTCATCTCATATAGATAAAAATATAAACATATGTCCCAGTAGTAATAATGCATGTTTTTTTTTAATATTAGTTACATAAGATAAAAAAGAAAACTTGGACGCTATGTATAAATCAGATGCTTATAGTATTCAGTTTTTGATAAAAGTGTATTACTTAAAAATACATTTGGCCTTATTCCAGGATTCCCAATGTACATTATTTTACAATTTACAAGGCTGAATTTCAGTCCTACGTTGTTTTCCCAAGAAGAAAATTCTCCCAGAAATTCAGATATATATACTGCGGACCCATCCATAGCAATTATAAATCCAAACTTACAATCATCGGCATATTTAGCGTGCCCCATACAACCAAAGCATCAGTAGGGAGAATTTGATCCTGTCAAAGAAGTAAACTACCTTGATCAAAAGTCATACTCTGCTTTTTCCTAACTTTCCCGCTACTTCCCCACCTTCTCTTTGTAGCATCTTCTTTTACTGTCCTTGTGTACTGCTCACGAGTGTTATTTTATAGTTTTTTGCCAGTGGCCATACTAACTGAAAGGACACTAAAGGCAGTTAATGTCAGCCTAATGAGCTAGAAATAATAGTAAGCGTCAACATATCAATTTATTCTGGTTAATAGACTATCATAATCAAATGTACATCCGCTAAAATGGTAATGTAATTTACTTTATTTTTCCACAGAAGGCCTCCACTGTTATGTCCTGCTTTGACAAGTACTCCTGTTATGTTCTACTAATCCAGCATACGTTACTCTTCTACCTTTTTCTTATGTAGAATAACAACTCATAAAAGTAAATACTTTCTGTCTATATTTCTTCTAGTATAATTATGTTTATTTCTTTATTTTTTCTGGATAGTATTTTCTATTTCTCTTTATTATTGTAACTTTTTACCTGGTTGCATATTCCTTTCACTTTTATGTTAGACTTGGATTAAATTACTGTGTTAACTTTTTGAGGTAGACAATTGGTTTGTTTACATATGTAACATGATGTATTTCTTATAATTATATTTTGCTCTTTTCCTTGCCTTGTTTTTAAAAAAGGTTCAAATGATGCTGTTACGGTTATTAAGATAGTGGTGTCACTGTTTCATTATCTTGTTTTAAGTGCTTATATCTCTGATAAAGTGTTTTTGCATAGCTGGACTTTGATGTGAAAGAAATGCAAAATAAAATAAATATATAAAATTCTAAACAAGTGATGTCCATGTTCATGGCACAGCTGTTACAGGCTGTGCATTGCTTATCCATGACAGATTACTGTTAATCTTGGAGAGATGTGAGATAGGATGCTAGCAGAGTAGAATGCTATCCAACTTCCAGATTCATTTTCGGGTAAATTTTATTGAAGGTTTTAGGGTAAATGTTTTAACACATTAATTGTACTGATGAAATGTTTATCTCATGTCTTTTTTGAGGGTAGGAAGATTTAGCTTTTTTTTTCTTTCTATCATAGCTTTTAAGATTTTAACATTATAAACAAAATATCTGAAAACCAAGTTATCTCAGTATGCAAAAACTGGGTGCCAGAATGTCTCATCCATAATGATGTGGATAAATATTACTGGAGATGTCTTGAGTAGTGTTCTGAAGTAATGTAGTTCTCTTGAGCACAGTTGTTAATGGTGTATGAGCTTAGAAGAATCATCAGTTATGAACACCACAGCTTTGTATTCTGTACTCTGCAGCAAATTTATTCTTTGTCAGACACATGGTAGTTCTAGCATGTAGATTGCATACAAGTAATATTTCTTGTGAAACATTTCCCTTCTTAAAATAGCAAACTTATTTTTTCTTCTGCAGATGTTGCTATGGAAGATTTTTTTGCCATACAGGCTGCATTTTGTAAGTTTTCCTTCCGCATAATTTCAACATATTCCACACTTGTGCAGCCAAAAGAGTGGCTGTTTGATTACCTGCAGTGTGTTCAGCTTGAAGTATGTCCCCAGTATCTTCTGTGCACTAAACCAGGAATTCTCCAGGGCAGCCTTTTTATGTGGATTTCAGAGACTCTGTTTGAAGGCACGCTAACAGTTTTCTGCAGGTAGGTTACTTGACTCAGAGAACATTTAAAATCTAACTCATCATATCCGTGGCTCATTATTTTACTTAAGTTAAAGTTCACAGTTTTGCAGCTGCATTCTCAAAATTACAAGATACTTGTTTTTTGTTTGTTTTTTAAATGTGTGTGCTTATTTAGATTTTTATAACACACTTGAACAAATGTATTTACTTTTGTTTGTTATGGTTAGATAACTGGCTAAGTAAACTGGTCAGCAAATCCTTCTCATTAATGATTTGGGCCATAAGGCAAGTAGAAGCATTTAAAGAAACACAGAATACAGACATATACAGATTTGGTTTAAACAGTGAGTGATAGTATATACATTAACACATTAATGAAATATGCATTATAGACAATGAAATGTATATATACAATATATGCATTGTCCTAGCAAATGTTTCAAAGACATAATGGCATTTGAGACTCAATATAATTACTAAGCAGAGGAAACTAATTGGTAGCACTTACTGGAGTATTTTTTTATCCTTTATCTCAAAAGCATGAACACTCTGTCTAACTAGATAGGTGTTCCTTTTGTTTTGTTTGGAAGTTTTTTTTGTTTGACTTTTGATGGCAGACCGTTCCAAATGATAGACTTATTCTACAAAAGGCCCTTTCACCAGTAGTGGTTTTAAAACTTGGTCTGATGAATGGGAATTTCTTCAGTGTTATCCCTGAGTATATATAAGTTTGATGTTATATCTGAAGCTTTAATTTTAAAGGTGGACACTGACATTGTATGATGATTTTAAAAAGTTGGGAGCAAAACAGTAGGCTGGTTCTGGTATTGATAGTTGTCCAGTTAAAGAACTTTAAGTAGATCACAGTGATTGAAACAAGCCAAACAAACCTGTATACCTCGTTAAAAGCAGCATGTGTTTTATGTGTTTTGGAACTGGAGTGAAAAGTTAGCAATGGGAGCCCATTTTTGGGGATAAGCACATTCCCGGCTATGGGGTGGCATGGAATAGGTGAGTGCAAATGGATAATCCTGTGGCATAGTACTGCACATTATTTGCACAGCTCAGATTTCATTTCACAGTTTGGCTTGCTCTGTCATATGGAACTACCCACACATTTCCCACCTTCCTCCTGTTTCCTCCTGCACAGTATTTCTAAACTCTTTTCTTGCTGTGTCATAATGCAATTGTTGTATGTCTAATCGTCTTGCTCCAGTTTTCTGTACTCATCATCCTACTTTAATTTTTTACACACAGGTCAATAACCATACACTTGATTAGCTTTACTTCTCTACCTCTCCCTGTATCTTCCCCTCCTATCCCTACTTTATCACGCCTAGTTCTCCTGTATAACTTTCCTAATCCTTTCTTGCTTATTCCTCTCCAATATCTTTCAGTTTGCTGTGCTTACCATCTGCTCCTAATCCCTTTTTTTAAATCCCATGTCCACTTCAGATTCTCACTCAGGCCTAGCAGCCCCTTCCTTGTTTTCTCGGGCTGCCATACCAGTGCAGTTCTCCTCTTTTCTGCTGCTACAATAACCATACCTTATGTTCCAGGTATATCCTTTCTTCTCTGCCCCTCTCTCTAAATTGCTACCACTTTCAGCATAAATTTAATTCCATCTCATACAGATTGTCCAGGCTCTATTCTGCATGGTTCTTTAACTCTCACGAATTCCACACATGTTCCATATTGTGCGTTTCGCAAAGTTATCTCTTTTTGCTCTGCATCTCCAACTATCTGGCATGATGCAGGATACATTTTTTCCAATGCTTCCAAAGCATTTTGTGCCACCTATAAATTGGCTTCATATGCAAGTCGTAAACTAGTCCCACTGCCCTGAATTCTCCTTGAATCGTCCACATTTCATTGTTCTAGCTGCTATCTCTAAAATCTGCTCATTAAAAGGATGGTTAGTCTTACCCACATAGAAACTAAAGCACTGTTTACATACAGCCAAGTATGCCAAATTAGAAAGTTTACAATCAGCATAAAATCTAGGTACAAAAACCTTCTTAGTTATAGGGTGAGTAAAACTTTTCTCTTCAGAAATAGATCCCTGCTTGTCTTGTAAAACATGTTGCTCTACGTGTGTAAGACTAACCGCCCTTCTGAGGAGTGGATATCACATTTAGATGATATTAGGAATCACTGTTTAATTAATGCCCTTGCTTTGCATATAGATACTTTTAGGGATCATGTTTTTCAGCTTTTAGTCCTACAGTTACTTGTTGAAGGAGCTCGAGGTGGGGATACTGTGAATCAAGTAGAGCAAATGGATATGAACTGGATTATTGCACTCCATGCTCATATGTCACCTGGGCTGAATGGTGCTGTTCCTTTAAAACTGGCTCTGCAGGCTCGCATATGGGTTTGTTGATTCTAAATTGATTGTTTAATTGTTATTTTATGTTTCTTATTGGCTTTTATTGGATTTTAGTATATAGTAGTGTAGCATTTAGTTTCATATGGTCTGATGAAGTGTCGGAGTCCGTGAAAGCACTAACCAATAAACTTATTTATTTTATCTGGCCATGTTGGTCGGGACCTCTGTTTTTCATCAATCTGTAGCTATGCCAGAAATTGGCAGCATCTATGATCTTATTGAGGATGAAATTAAGAATGTTTTGGCTGTTCCTCCTCTATTACTGGCCTTAGAGGATGTCTGTAAAACTGCATGTAAAACTCCTTTGGCTAATAAACCAATTCATAAAAGGCTATGAAGAAATTCGAGGTGTACTGTGATCTTACAGCTCTCTTTGCTTCTTTGTCAATTGACCCAGGTGTGGTTTTGCCAGGTGCCATCTCTAACAAGAGAGCCTTGGCTTTTAACCCTATACTGCTGAATAAAACTGGCAAGTGGTTAAAATCTCAGCAGGAAAAAAGTTGACACAGTCTAATAATATACTCTTTAGAATTTTAATTGATCAGGGCTTCATATGGAAATTTATTTTGCAATGTGTTTACAGTTTAGATGACTTAGCTGCATCTTTGCCCACTGAACAAAAGTGTTATGTGAATGAGATTGTTTCTAGTATGGCTGAGGATTCGAAGCATGCTTTGAGAAGTGTCTTGGAAGGTGTGGTGACACTATTTCTAGAAATGCAGCTGTTTCTATTGTATTGAGAAGGTATGCTTGGTTACATAATCCGAATTTTCTGAGGATTTAAAAATGAGATTTTGAATGCTCCTTTAAATTCTAAATTTGTGTTTGGTGCTTTTGCTGCCCAGATTCTCAAACAATGGGATGATAGACGTAAATTGATGCATTGGTTTCTAGAATGTTTCATATTCCCAGGTTCTCCCATAAGAAGGTGTCCAAGGCATTCAAAGTGCAGAACAAACAAAAATCCCAGATTGAGAAGAATCAAAGTACCAAGAGAAAATAGCAGGAGGGTAATGCTTCCAAACCAAATAAAGGGGGTTCCTTTTACAAAAAGATAATTTCCCATGCTAAAAAATGACTATGCCAAGACTTAGGGTATCCTGTCCCTTCCTAATAATCCTCCTGCCCTTTCCCCTTGCCCAAGGCTTTAGCTCAACCCAGCAGCCTAGATAGAAGTAGTCTCAGACAAGTGGATGCTGAGAATAATTCAGTAAGGATACTCTTGGGAGTTGACAGGAAAGGTTCTTCCTTCATTGAAATCTCCCTGCCCATGCCAGACCAGACCAGACTCATCTGTTCTGTCCAGTACTCTTTCACAAGTTGCAAACAAGGGTTATAGAACTAGTTCCTGCAGTGCAAAAAGGAAGAGAATTTTTCACCAGCATCTTTTTGGTACCCAAAAAGGAGCTATCATGGAGACTAGTATTAGATTTGTCATATCTAAATACCTTTCTGAAAATAAGCAAATTCAATATGCTCACCCTTCTTCTGGACTACTGATTCTCGGTGACTTTCATGCTGAAAGATGCTTATCTTTACATTCCAATTGCTCCCAACTTCAAGTTGAACCTACAAATATCCTGTTTCAGAACCTTACAGAGAATTGTCTTTCTGGGATGTATGATTGACACATAAATGAAGTCCTGACTGTTCAGAACATTTTCTGGGATTTCTCTCTTCAAGAAGCTACCTCTGCAAGAGTTTTTTGAAAGTGTAGGCCTCATGATATCGGTGATCCTTATAACACCATTGTCCAAGTTCCATATGAGAAAGATCCGTTGTACTTCAAAAGAAATGCTGGATCCAATACCTGCTTCCCTTAGAGGTATAGATGCCAGTGCTACATATTTTGAAACAACTTATAGTGGTGGGGGGATCCGGCATCTCTTTCTCTCCAGAGCTGCACTTCTTCTTGTAGACCCCAGTTCAATCAGCCCAGACAGACTCATCAGATTTTGTATGTGGAATAGTTTCTAGGGGAGTTAAAGTGCAAGGCGAATGGGGTCCTTTGGATGCTACAAAGCACAAAGACATCAAATAAATGTTAGTAGAGTTTCACACCTTAACATTTTTTCACCACTTATGCTCACCATGTCCCCTATTGGTCACACACAACACCACATTCATGCAGTACCTGAACAAACAAGGATGTACAAGGGCATACTGTCCTTTATTGGTTGACATTAATGGCTTGGGAACTAGCCTTATAGCATTCTCTGATTCTTCAGGCCTCATACATCCTGTCAAAGCAAAACCAAATCAAAGCAGACAGGCTTTTCAGATTCCAAATGGACCCTCACAAGTAGAAACTTAGGACAGAGGTCTGCCAGGATTTGGTCGAGAGTTGGGGAACACTTCAAATAGTTCTGTTTACCTCATTTCAAAACAGACAGAGATAAAGATTCTGTTTGAGACATTCCTGCAACTATACTTGGAGGAAAAAACTTTCTCATTTCTTTGGACATGAATGTTCCTTTATGTATTTCTACCCCTTCCACTGATACCCAATGTACTTATGAAGATTCAGAAAGAATTGACAAAGATTATTGTGGTGACCCCTTTTTGGCCTAGTCAAAGTTAGTTCTCCCTTTTAAAGAAACTGGCCAAGGGCAATTGCCACAAGCCTCCTCACGCTCTGAATCTGCTCACTCAGTGTCAGGGTTGACTGCTGCACCCCAGCTTAGAGAAACTGCTGCTGACGACATGAATGATTCTATCCTGATACCTTTTAGGCCCATGTTCCATGAGGATATGCAATAGGTATTGAAGGAGGCAAGAAATCCTGCAACTAGAAAATCTTATGTTTACAAGTGGAAGAGGTTTTTTAGGTGATGCTTAACCGATTGCAGAAGACCTGGTGTGGTTTCTTCCCCTGTTATTTTGAAATCTATGTGTAAGCTACTCAGTTTTGGCTTAAAAATGCATCTTGTGGCCATGGCTTCCCCCTCTTTCATCTCATTTTGTGGTCAAACATTTTTTGAAAGTATTACACTTGAGACAGCCTCATAAGCAAATTCCTCCTCTTTGGCATGTCAGCTTTGTTCTTGAAAACTTGACCTTATCTCCTTTTGAACCTGCCTTTCAGGCTGATTTGAAGTTCATCACTTAGAGAATGGTTCTGTGTATTACTCTGACATCTGCAAGGTGAGTCTGCGAGCTGCAAGCTCTCATGGTGGACCAACCCTCTCTGATTTTCCACATGGACAGCGTTGTTTTATAGGTTCATAGGTTGATGCTAGGCTATCGGCCCTAGGGCCTATACAAGCCTAGCCAAACAATTCCCCGGATATTACTTCCCACAATATTTACTTCCCTGGACCCCTGTTTAGCAGGGCAACTGACGTGATCCCCGAGGTGAATTTCCTTCCTATCTCCCATCCAATCGTCAAGGTTCCTCTTGAAGGGGGCCAAGGAAGCGCTCTGCTTGACATGTATGGGCAGTCTGTTCCAGAGTCTGGGAAATCTCTGGGTCAGGAACCTATCCCTCCAGCATGTTTTGTTCATTGTGATGACAAGGTTTAGATCCCTGGAGCGTGTGACTCTGAGAGATTGGGATTTCTTTAAGTGGAGCATGTCCAACAGCTCAGGGTTTGACATGGCCTTGTATGTTAAGCAGAGATCGCCTCTGAGTAGACGATATGCCACAGAGTATAGCTGGAGTTTTTTTAGATGGTCAGCATAGGGCATCTGATTTAGGCCTGTGATTCTTTTAGTGAGGTATTTCTGCGGCCTTTCCAGCTGTTGCAGATGTCTTGTGAGGTGCATACCAAACGGGGCATTGTACTCTAAAATGGGTCTAATGAGAGATGAGTACAGTGGGACACTGACCTTCTTTTTTCTGGATAAAAAGCCCTTAGTGATGAGGTGTACCACATAGAAGGATTTCCTGACTATTTTGGTGATGTGGTTATCAAAGATGAGACCACTGTCTACCTGTGTCCCTAAGTCTCTCATCACACTTTTGGTGTTTAGTGTACTGCCACCTATGTGGTAATTCATGGGTACATGGTTTTTCCCAAAGGGGATAACCATATATTTCTTGGCATTAAGCTTGAGCCCATGGCCTGAGGTGAGGCTATGATTAAACGTAACACTTAGGTGAGGTGCCAGTTCATTTTGTAGTTCATGTAGTACACAGCCCGAGATGTCATCTGGTCCCATGGATGCTGTATTCTTAGCTTTGGAGAGTGCGGTTTCTACCTGTGTGGCTGTGATTACCAGAATTTGGCAATCTTTTGGTAACAAGCATCTGTTTCTGTAGGGTCCTTTTGTAGAATATCCACATCATTACCCACTGATCTTTCTTTCATGCCAAAAGTTGTTTCAGAATTTACCATGAATCAGGCCATCAATTTCCCAGTTTTCTTTATAGAACCTAAAAACAAGGGAAAGAAGATTCTGCATACCTTGGATGTGCACAGGCAACTCATGTACTAAGATTCTGCATACCTTGGATGTGCACAGGCAGCTCATGTACTACCTTGACAGAACTGAGCCCTTCAGGAAACATGAACAGCTAATTGCTTCCTGTTCTGGGACTAAGAAGGGTCATCCTGTCTGTCAGCAGATGATTACTCATTGGTTGTCCTCTGCTAATGTTTATTGTAGGCTTTTTTAAGGCTCATTCCAAGAATCTTATTTGCTTCGTAGCATATTGGAAATGACTGGACTCTAAAAGCAATCTAGAGTCATCAGCCTTGTTCTTTGTTCATACCTATTCAAAGCACTACAAACTAGAGTCATTCTCAAGTTTCAAAGCAGGCTTTGTGAGGACCTTTCTGCTGGGGCTGCTGCATCTTTATCCTTCCAGCTCCCAGGTAGGATAACCTTTGGGAATCTACCCATATGCCACTAAGGCAGGGTGAATGTTGAATATAATGCAGTTGAGTAAGTCCTAACTTCATACTACCTCAGTAGCAGAACCCCCCCCCCCCTATTTTGTATATGGCTCTATGTTATCCAAACTTTTTGTACTGTTGGTTGGCTTTGATTTTTTGTGTTGGTATTTTGTGGCTCTGAATTGGTTGATTTCTGGGAATTCTGGCTTCTGGTTATTTTTGGTTCATCCTACTTAGCACTAAAAGCCTGAATAACTGACTGCGATAAGGGTTTGACATCCCCTGATGAAAGGGGCTTAGCCGATCCCCTATCGCAGGGAGTCCAAGAAGGGGATTCTAAGCTCTAGATAGCTGCCAGTGTGGATTTTTGTAAACACAGAACCCATATGCCACTGAGGTAGTGTGAAATTCGAACATCTACTATTACAGTTAAGTAGGACTTGTGCAGATGCACTTTATTCTTCCCAAGAACCCTTTACCTTCCAGTGGAGTTGAATCATTGGCCCTTAGTACCAGTGCCGTCTGCCGTCCCCCACCCTAAACTACCCAGCAACGTCACCCTGCTAGCCTACCATATGGAATTGAGTTGTCCCTCTAGTCAGTTATAATTGCCTTTTCCTAGACCTGCTTTTGCTTAGGTTCCTCACCCTAGCCACACCAACTTTTGTCTGCCCCTACCCCCTTGCAGATTTAACAGTCTTTGTTCTGTCCTTCCTACCTGGTTCTGTTCTTATTTTCTGTCAAGTTTTGTCATTATTTTTCCTACTTGAATCACTGTGGCCTGCTGCTAACTGAAGACACCTGCTTATAGTTCCCTTCCCTACTATCCCGACACCATCCCTCTCCACATCCCACATGTTCTCAGCTGACCCGTTTTTGCATCCTTAGCACCTTGTATACTTCATTTTTTTCCTCCCAGTCCTTAGTTATCTACCTCCCTCTCATTCTAACTAACCCCTGTCATGCTAGTCATTTCCAGTTCCCATTCTCTTTGTGCAGTGCATACTTTTACTTTTTACCTACATATTTTTCATTTTCACATTTAACTAGCTGTAAAAATATTAGGAACAGCTAACAGATTAAATATTTATGTTGCAAGGTGTACATCTCACTCCCCATTTGATTTCTTGAAATGGATACCTTTTTATTTCTTGCTATATCTCAGCTAAACTTACTTTTACTGACCTGCAGCCCTTACTCCACTATTCACCCTTCTAAATTCCATCCCCCTTCGTGATAACATAGAAAAGATAGACCAGTAAAACTTATGTCTTTACTTCCCAAATCTTTTGCTTAGCAGACAGATGTCCTTCCATATCAGTGTTGCAGTATTCTTTACAATAGGGATCCCCTGCCAAGGGCAACCTGATGTCCGTCCAGTATACAAAAGTTTTTAGGTTGTAATGGCTACACTGCATATGCTCCCATGTATGGTGTAGGGCATAAATGTGACATCTGGATGTACCATCCTCAGAACTTCTTTGGTGCCTCTCTGAACGCCATCTTCGATAATCGGTCTGAATGCTTCTTTGTCTGTTGGTTTCTACTGCCTTCAGATAAGTGCCCCATTGTTTTTTTTAATAGATGTAACCCTTCATCGGGTGGCTGATATATGTGTTCACAGATGCAAGGGTATTCTGCTCCTTCCATTCTGGATGGGCATGCTCCCATACATCCATCAAGAAGTCTACTGTACATATATGGCTTGGAAGAACCAAGCTCACAATCCATGTCCATATGCCCATCCTGTGCATTTCTCCTTGTAATACAGGGGACCAGACACTTCCTTTCCTCACAGTGGGCAATCTGGTGTCAGCCAGTCACTCTCATGGCATTCTTGAAATATACATTATATTTCTAAATGTACAAGGCCCTTAAAAAAGTGACAAATTTAGCAAGAACTGACTGTTACATTTTGGTAATTTCCAACAACTTATGAAATGAATAATAAAGCTTATTTTTGACTACCAGAAACATAGACCAGGGGAAAAACATTGGTTTGCACAGTCAGGGTAAACTACATCTCTCAAATGAGAAAAATCTGCCCTGAGTTTTGTGTATTTGTACTAACAGTAACAAATTAAGCAGTAAATCACTAGGTTCCTTCACTTAAAAGAATAGCAGAGTGAGGCACTCACCTTAAATAACACATATTCTTACTGTATCAGAGGTCTCTTGTAGATGGGTTTTAGGCTGAGTTATGCTTCACGAGTGTGAATTTGGAACCTTTTACAACAAAGTCTTAAGCTTGGGGTCCATGCACCCAGCTGACATATTTAGTGATGTAACTCACAGGCAATACAACAATGTTCATTCCCCCATCTGCCACTGCACACCACAGACAAGTAGGCACCCTCTCACAAATCAAGAAATAATGTAAGTATAGCACCACATTATTAAAACAAATAATATGCAAATACATATTTGCTTGACTTACAGGTAACTCAGGTATTGGAAAATGAGGGAAGGACCATTCATTCATAGGCAGCAGAAAGGTTATTCCTGACCTACCAAAGAAGGGACCTCTAGTAGATCAACTGATACAGTAATAATGTATTTGTTACATCTTACATGGCCTTCCATGATGGGCCTATGCTGAGATGATTTCCAAGCAGCACCATTTGGGTAGCTTAAAAACATGGAGAGAAATGTTCATGGAAACCTTCAAAACTACCTGTTGGGAGGAAGTGTAAATTAATCCAGAGGGAGAATATGTCTTTGTAGAAGGCTAGATTTGGTTCACTATGCATACTGTTAAGAAGCTCCAAAAAGCATCACACAGAGCCTATGAGAAACAATGTTTGCAATGTCTGAAGCTTGGGTAAGCTTGCCAACTCATGAAAAAGTATTCATCATCAAGTTCCATGATGGGTTCATCTGCAGGAAAGGAATGAGCACTATCAGTAAGTATCTAGTACCAGCAACATGTCCATGACTACTCTAAATCTAATGATAATCCACTGTACACTGTAACACCTGCATATTAAGTCATGTAAAAGTAACCAAGAAGACTGTGATCACCCACACGCACAGCAGGTGCAGCATAGTCTTCTCCTGGAAGCAGCAATTCATTCTCATCCTTGTGGCCAAGGCAGGACCTCATAATTCCTCTTTAACTGTAGGAGTGACTGACAAGGGGAAAGTTCCCAACTCTGTCTCAGTCAATGGCTTCCTCTGAGCCTGAGGCATGGAGAATGACTTCTACATTATGGTGAACCTACTAGAAGGCTCTTACCTAAGGCACTTTGAGGAAGTCCCTGGTTAGGGCTGCCAGAACCCAGTCATTCAAGTAATAGACTACAAAGAGGTCCTTCTGCAAGGATTCAGGCATGACCACTAACAAGTATGTGAGCATCCTAAGTGCTGAAGAAATCCCAAATGGTAACATTTTGTGCTAGAAAAGTTGCTCACCCAGAGAATACTAGAAGAGTCACCTGTGTCACCCCAAATGTTGACATGTCAAAAGGCGTTCATCATATCTAGTGATGCCATCCAGGACCTATGTGGAAAAAAGGACACAGACCATGCAAGATGACCATCCAGAACCACACATCCAGTATCTGGAATGAAGCTGTTTCTTTCCAGGAATGGTATGAAAACCATCTGCACCTATCAAAATCAGAAAGAGCTAAAAAAATGCCCTGTTTCCATCACCAGGACAGCTACCACAGACATGTCGTGCAATTGAATCATAGCTTTTCTTTGCGACAAGCTGCTCTTTACCCTGGGCCACTAATCAAGAAGCCTCAATCCTTACCCCTGACACCAGTGAGAGACTGTCACTAAGGACAGGAATGGATTTACACAGTATTTCATATGCAGCTCTCTGCATTCAACACAGTTTCCTCCAAGAGCGCACAGGGAATACTGGACTCTCTGTCTCTCCAGATCCCAAGCAAGACCCACCTTGGAGCACTGTGTCCCAGATTCAAGTATCTGGCACACACACTTGATTATCTGATTTTTCACATGCACACACTCACTTACACAATTGAGAAAGGCTGACACAAATTCACCAGCTGTGTCCTCTCTCTCTCTCTCTCTCTCTCTGTTTCTCCAGATTACAGGGTAGCTGCCTCCAGCCAAAAACTCTAAAGCTCTTACAAGGGGTAACCAATTTTACTGCTTCAAATTAATACTGATATGAATGGTAGAGTATGACTGAAGCAGTAAGGCTTTTTTACAGTGGCAACAGTGACACTAAAATAAGCACAGGTACTCTCAAGATATTAAACGTATTCACTAAAAGATCAGCCACAATGAAAAGGTATAAAAATATTTAATAATGTATAATAAAAATAGAAAGCAGGACAATGCTTAATATTTAGTTAAGTAAACATGAGAGTTTTCAATCACAGGAAGTATAAAATAGCACAGGTGGATAGAATCTGACATGCAGAAAAAGAAATAATACTAAACTAATCTCATGGTACTTTCCCTAACTAAGCTAAAGAGAAACTGCCCTAGTTAACTCACTTAATATCGCAAGGCAACATGTACTGCTGAGATGCTCACTTCCACAAGGCAAGATGAGATACTCCACAAACTGAACTGTACAACTGACAACTGAACAACTATTAGTAAACTGTGATAACTGACATAGCTCTGTTATGTCAGATTCCAAAGAAAAACAAAAACAAAGTGCTGCTGCCAGTGTTCTGTCCTTCAATTGGTTATAGAATTACATAACATCTAGTCACCTGACTCTGGAACAGTTCACATTTAGAACTCTGTTAAGATTCTGTTGCAGCATTTTTTAACATAAACAACTTTTACAAATACGTATTTAATACAAGCATCTGTACAAATTAATGTGACAGTCAAATGACATAAGATGATACAGCTGGCAATACCTTACAATGTCACATCTCTCCCCCTTTAAAGACTCACGCTAGTTTTTCAAGTGACCCTGGAAAGAACATTGCTTGAGAGAAAGGGCCTGTTTGGGAACACATTAACCTATACCCTGTCTTGAGAATCCATCTTCATTGGCATTGCTGTAATCTGGACTGGCTAACACAGGGGGTCCTCCCAAAGCCCCGTTAAGCTTTTGGAATGCCTGCTCACAGGCTGGGATCCACACAATCTTATCTGGCCTGTTTTTTCTTGTCAAGTCTGTGAGGGGAGCAGCTATTGTGCTATAATTGGGAATAAACTTTCTATAGTACCCCAGTGTCCCCAAGAATGCCTTCACTTGCTTTTTGGTAACAGGGTCAGGCCACTCCTGAATAGCTTCCAGTTTGACATGTTGTGGCCTGATCTTGCCATTCCCCACTCTTAAGTCCCAGGTAAGAAACCTCTGCTCTACCCACCTGACACTTACTGGGCTTAATGGTCAACCCTACCCTTTGCAGTGTGCCCAGGACCTCCTTGATGTCCTGAGAATTCATTATGTTAACATAGTACAATTTGTGCCCTTGCTTCCTGCCTAGCAGGTTTACTATGTAATTAACAATACTGACATTCCTTACCACTTTGAGGGGTCCCTCCCAAGCTGCCTGCAGCGTATTGTTTCTGACAGGAATAAGCACCATAACCTGCTGTTCCACAGCATACTCTTAGGTTCGCAAATTCCTGTCATACTAGATCTTTTTCTGCTGTTGGGCTCCTGTCATATTATCTTGGGCCAAGCCCATGAGCTCCCTATGCCTTGTCCTGCGGTTTAGGACATATGCCACAACATATTCTTTTTGGGTTTGATACTCACCCTCTCACTCATCACGAATCAAATCTAAAGGCTCCCTCACCCTATGCCCATGCAGTAACTCAGAGTGAAAACCTGTGGATTCCTGGGGTACCTGTATGTATGCATACAGTAGATGGAGCAAGTATTTGTCCCACTCTCTCCTAAACTGGTCTGCAAATGCCCGTAGCATGGTCTCCAGTGTAGAGTTCAACCTCTCCACAAGACCACCAGTCTGGGGATGGTTGGGGATAGTCTTTAGGTGCTTCAGCCCACAATGCTTCCACAGACAAGCCACAGGGATGACATAAAATTGTCACCTCTGTCAGTCAGCACCTCTCTCAGGAAACCTACTCTGCTAAAAATCTCCAGCAAAACATTTGCCGCCTTTTCTGCCTCAACAGAGGACAGAGCTACTGCCTCAGGGTATCTGGGAGCATAATCTACTACCACCAGGATATACTTCTTCCCTGTGGAACTTGGGATACCCAGAGGCCCCACAATATCCATAGCTACTCTCTGAAGTGTCTCCTCAATCACAAAGGCATCATCAGAGCTTTGGCCTTATCCCCTGCCTTACCTACCTTTTAACACTGCTCACAGGTCCTGCAGTACCCTGTTAAGATCCCTTGCAATCACAGGCCAATACAAATTCTACATAATGCGTCCCTTGGTACACTTTATGCCCATATCACCTGCAAAAGGAATGTGATGGGCTATGGCTAGAAGTGCTATATGGTAAACTCTGGGTACTACCAACTGCCGTATTACCTCACCTTGTAGCCCTGCCTCAGAGGTCCACTTTCTATACAGTAACCCTTTGTTATCTGCAAAAGGAATGTCATGGCCAATGGCTAGAGGTGCCAGACGGTAGGCTGTGGGCTTTACCAACTGCCGTGTTACCTCACCCTCTAGCCCTCCCTCAGGGGTCCACTCTCTGTACAGTAACCCCTTATCCCACTATACAGACTTCACTTTTCCTTGAGCATCAGGCATCTCCTAGCTACCTTCCTCAGCCTCGGAAAGTAGGATCTGAAAGCTGTGCCTGTCTCAGCTCTACTTTTGTGGCCCTTCCTAGCTCCCCTACCACAAGAAGCATAGTATTTTTGTGACAGCGTTGTCTCTCTGTCTGCCTGGGTACTACAATTCACCTCTGTCCTTGCAGTCACCTTTTCTACAGAAACATTAGTACCTACCAGCAGCTGTGGTTCACTTTCAGGCTCACTACTACAAAGTAGCTCCCTTACTGAAATAACCAGATTACCAGCCCCAGCTTCAGGCATTGTCTCCAAGCCTGACTGCGTGTAACTGCATGGCCTTAAGCTCAATGCCAAAAAATGTGTCATCATCCCCTGTGGAAAAACCCGGTTCCCATGAATTACCACATCGATGGTAGTCCACTGAACACAGAAGGTGTTATAAGAGATCTGGGAACACAGGTTGACAGCAGCCTTTCTTTTGACCACCACATTGCCACTGTGCTCAGAACGCCCTTCTATGTGGCACATCTCATTGCTTAGGGTTTTGCATCCAGGAAGAAAGAGGTCATTGTCTCCCTCTACTCTACTCTTCCCTTGTTAGGCCAATCATCGAGTACAATGCCTCATTTGGCATGTACCTCACTAGACACCTGCAACAACTGCAGAGGCCGCAAAAATACCTCACAAAGAGGATCCTAGGCCTTACACACTTGTCCTGTATGGACAGACTCAAAAAACTCTAACTATTCTCTGTCTCATATCGCCTAGTTAGAGGTGATCTCTGCTTGACATACAAAGCCATGTCTGATCCAGCTCTGTTAGAAATGCTACATGTAAAGAAATCCCAATCCCTCTGCACCACACGCTCCTGTGACCTCAACCTCATTACCACAATCAACAGAACATGCTGGAGAGACAGGTTCATAACCCAGAGACTGCCCTTGCTATGGAAGAGACTTCCCATACATGTCAAACAGAGCACCGCACTGGCCTTCTTCAAGAGAAACCTTGATGAGTGGATGGGAAATAGAAAATTCACCCCGGGGATCACTCCAGTGGCTCTACTTGACAGAGGCACTGGGAACTAAAGTCGGGTGGCACGATGTCAGGGTAATCCCATGGGCTAGGTTTGTAAAGGCTCCAAGGCCATTAGTCTAGTACACACCTATGAACCTACTACATTATCAAAATTATTCTCTATTAAGACATCTGCAGGGATAGCCTCAAATACACCTACCTGCTTGTTCCCTTTTCCCTTGTTCCCAGCCAAAGGTATTTGGAATGGGATCTTTTGCAAAGCTCTGATCTCTATTAAAGCTCTAACTGGTGTGGACTGCCTAAACAACTAGTGCTCTTCTTTAATCACGGCAGGCTTCACAATGGATATGTCAGAGGCTGTGTCTGTCTTAGCAGTGGCCTGTCTTCCATCCACTAAGATAGGATACAAACAGTGATAGTTTGGTACCTCTGTTTTCTCCAGACAACTTACCAGTGACTGGTGGTTATTCCCACTTACTGGCTCCCTCACCTTTATTTCCCCACCTCGCGTCAGTGGGTATGTGAGGAAGAAATTGCTGATATTCTAACGAGGTTTTTATAACCTGACTTCTGAAAAGAGAAGAGTGTTAAATGAATTAAAGAAAAACAAAGAGATTGTCATAAGACCGGCAGACAAGGGTGGAGCCATCGTGTTAATGGATCGGCAGTGTTATGTTGATAAAATGCAGATATTAATACAGGAAGCAAAAACATACAGCAAAATGGATGTTTGAACAGCCAAGTAAGTAGTTTTTGATGTGAAAGGGACCGTGAAAGATATGCTGGATAGTCATTTAATCTCTGAGAGTATATATAACTTTGTAATTATGGAGAATCCATTTTTTCCCATTATAAAGGGACTGCCCAAAGTGCATAAGAACAGAACTGACCCACCTTTTAGACCGATAGTTTCAGGTAGGGGGTGGGTCACAGAGTGCATTTCAGTATGGGTTGAAATGCAAACTTAAGGGAGCCTTGGCCATCGCTCCATCTGTAGTGAAAGATATAGCTGTATTCTTGCGATCGTTCTCTGAACATATAAAGTATATGACACATGGACAGAGTTTTTGTTTTGTTACCTTAGATGTAAATAGTCTATTTACCGTAATTCCTAATAATATGGTATATCAGCAGTCAAGCAGCTTTTATCTGGTAGAGATGGATGGGACCGGAATTTCGTTATGCAGATATCTATTTCTGAGATTGATTTTGGAAAATAACATATTCCTCTTTATGGATCCTATTATTGGCAATGCTGGGGCGTTCCCATGGGAACACCTTCTGCTAACACTTAATTCCAACTTGGTGTTAGCGAAATGGGAAGAAGATGTCATTTTCAAAGTAATAGATGGAGAGTCTTAATACCATTTTATAAAAGATTCATAGATGATGTGTTTTTTCTGTGGTTGGGCACTTTGGAAGAACTGAAAGGCTTTGTATGATACTTGGAAGAGAGTACAAATTTTTTGCAATTTACCCTACATGTCTTAGAATACGTGATTGTGTTTCCAGATGTAAAAATATATAAGAATGAGTCTTTAGGGGTTGCAACCAAAGTGTACAAGAAAAATTGCTGGAGGAATGCTCTTTTGAAGAGAGATAGTAAGCATCCTTGGCATGTGTTTCCAAATATTGTGAAAGGACAATTATTGAGCGACTCTAGACTATGTACTGATGACCTTGTATTTCAACAGGAGGCACAGCAGCTTCTTTGTAATTTTCAAGCACAGTGCGGTAAGGATAGTGAACTGGAAATGGTAAGTGCTCGACCAGATGATCTGAGAATGGATCGAGGGCGGCCATGGTTTGGTACTGCACAGACAGAACAGAGAGAACACTACAGTTCAAACCAATGTTATATCTACATATGCTAGAGTCACTCTCAAATACAATAACGATATAGGTCGGATCTGTACTGTGATCAGAGACAATTGGAAGATATTGCTAGCAGATGGTAACTTATAGGAAGTAGTAGGAACGTAACCTACTTTCTCTTTTAAAAATAATTTTAACTTCAAGAGATTGTTGTGCCGGGATATTTATCCTCCGTCACCATTTTCCTTTTCTTCTCAGAAGATTCGCACTTATCCCTGTAGGAACTGTAAAGCCTGCAACTCCATCAGCAAGAGAAATCAGTTTGTATATCCAGTGACTGGGAGAATATTTAAACCCAAGCTATATGCTAGTTGCCGTAGTAAAAATTGAATATACATTGCCACCTGTAAATGATGCAAGTGCTTTTGCATCAGTAAGATGAACCAACTGCTGAAGGAATGGATTCTTCAGCATTTAAGTACTATAAGACTTGGAGTTAGACACAATGCACTTTTTCAACATATTACTGTCAATCCTGGACATGAGTTTGTTTTTATGGCGCTGCAAATACAGACTGTAAACTTAAGGGGTGGAGATGTATGCAGCTTAACAGAATTGAATGAGACAAAATGGATTGCAGAACTGAGGGCGGACTCTTCCTGGATTGAATGACGTATTTGCCACTCAAGCCTGTGCTGAAGGGGCATAGGCCTTTTTACTGAATTTTATTTACTAAAGATGCTTTTTATGGTTATAGATATGATGAAGGGCTTTGGCTTCAAAGTGCTAATCTTTTCCTGTCATTTACTTATTAAAGTTTTTATTTACTTCACTGTGGTGGTCCAGTTTGATTTTATTTTGCATATATACACGGTACTACATTATCAAAATCATTCTGTATTAAGACATCTGCAGGGATAGCCTCAAATACACCTACCTGCTTGTTCTCTTTTCCACCCTCCCTGTCAAGGTGAATCCTAGGCAGAGGTATTTGGAATGGGATCTCTCCTAAAGTTCTAACTGGTGTGGACTGACCAAGCAAATACTGCTCTTCTTTAACCACTGCAGGCTCCACAATGGCAATGTCAGGTGCTGTCTCTCTCTTAGCAGTGACCTGTCTTCCATCCACTAAGATAGGAAACAAAGGGTGATAGTTTGGTACCTATTTTTTTCTCCAGGCAACTTACCACTCACACGGTTATTCCCAATTGCTGGCTCTCTCACCTTTTGTTCCCCACCTTGCTTCAGTGGATATTTGTATGCCACATGGCCACTCTGATTACATTTACAATATCTAACCATTGATCCTGGTCGTGTACCTGAACTAGTGGCTTCCTCTGTTACTGGTAGACTCTGTTGGGGTGATTTAGGCAGCCTACCATAGGTTCCCTTATGTCCCTGTGCAGCACTGGGTATCCCCTTCTTATGCAGTGATACCCTGCTTGCTGAGTAGAGATCCCCGTAGTTACAAAACTTCAGCCAGCCATGCTGGCATATGCCACACATGCACTGTCTCACTTCTCCTGATACAGCTGGCAGTACCTTACAACATCATAGTCTTATACCCAAAAAAGTAGATGTGAAGTTGTTCAATCTCACCGTTTATTCTTACACATGGGTTCGGAGCTGATCCATTGGCTCCGAGTCGGCCGCTTTACTAGCTGAAGATCTCAGAGTAGCTCAAGGCCGGGTCACCTATCCCATGATGCTCTGTGTCCTACCTCAGATCTAGTTTGCTGCTACAGCAGATCGGAGGTCATCTGAAGAGGTCGGGCCAGTTGTTTCATATTTATCTCTTTTTTGGCAATATTCTGCTGACAGTTGCCATATTATCTAAAACCTTTACAATTGTACTATTTTTGGGCTGCTTAGCCTTAAAATTATTTATTTAGCGTTTGATGAGTTTCATCCTTTTCAGAGCGGTTGCTCTTAGGCATTTGGCCATTTTTTAGTTAATCCCTATCCCCTTATACTTATAGTGTTATACATACTAATAGTGTGTTTTTAGTGCTATTAGAGCGCTTAGTGTTATTAGATAGACAGTGTGCTTAGTTTGGATATATTATATATATATATATATATATATATATATATATATATATATATATATATTCTTATTGGATTAGATTGTCTGTTGTCAGGGATCTGACAACTTAGAACTGTTCTAGTAATTAGACTTTTCAGTAATCATTCTAATAAGTTGGAGTATATGTTGCATAAACTTGATGTCCACAGACAATTGAGATTTTATTTGGACAGGACAAAGGAATACAGACGATCTGACCAACTCTTTGTATCTCATGCTGACACTAAGAAAGGACTACCAATCTCTAAAGTTACCCTTTCCAAATGGTTAACTGACTGCATTAAATTTATATACTCTTCAGCGAACCAAACATTAGAGCATGGTGTGAAGGTGCACTCCACTAGGGTTGTTTCTACTTCTTCTGCCTATGTGGCTCAATTGCCTTTGGACACTATATGTGCAGCTGCCACTTGGTCTAAGCCGCATACCTTTATCACTCATTACAAAGTGGACAGGGCTTCCTTTGGTTCCACTGTCCTCAGGAATATACTCCCTTGAGCCACCCAGGATTAAGGTGCTTGGGACGCTACCCGTGTGTAAGAATAAACAACGAGATTGAACAACTTCACATAAAGAAGTTATGTACTTGCCATAACGTTCCATGTGAGATGTTCTTCGTGTTTCACTGTTGCAGTCATCACATTTGGGTTATCTGCTTGCAGTAGCCTTCAGTCAGCCTGATTATCAAAGTCTTGGGTCCTATGCCAGTTGCTGTCTCATCTTCCATGATGTCAGGTAGTCAGGGGTATAAAGCATGCAGAAGCAGAAGCAGTTCGCAAGTGCCGGTCGGCCGACTCCTGAAATTTTCGTTTTCGAGTTTCAGAACCGAAGTCTTCAACTAAAGCTAAGTACCCCATTGGGGAAACTTTTTCTTGCTCTAAACCGATGTCAGTAAAAGTCAGTAATTGTATTTCTTATGGAAAGCAAATACCTCATAGAGATTTTCATTTGTACTGTATTCCTTGCCTAGGCCCTGACCACGACGTACCTCGCTGTCGGTTTTGTGCCTTATTTAAACCATGAACTATTCGTCATCGGTGCATTTTCGCTTCTAAATATTTTGGTACTCTGTTCAATTATCCAGATATGTCTTCGGTAAGCCACCCGACTACTGACATTCTGAAAAAACGCAAAGATAAAGACAGAGACAGGCCGTCCAGGTCCAAAGCTGCAGACGACGCTTCTCCTGAGCTAATTGCCAGTTCGCCGGTACTCAGTGAGGTGCTTTCGCAGCCCCTGATACCCGCTACTTCAGATTCGCAGGCCACTACTGAGACCCATTCAGAGTCTGGTATGCCGCGAGATGCTTCAACTGCAGAACCTGCAGATGTCTCTACCTTGGATGGGTCCAGAGCCGCTGTGTAGGCACCGGCTTCTGAGGGTGTATTCAGGCCTACTGACTTGCATATTAAACCGACACCATCTTCTTCTTCTAGACCTAAAACTCAAACCATGCCTAGGAAACCGACACCCAGACTGCATGGTCAGGCCTCTATGCCTAAAAAACAAATTATAAGAATGGCTGAAGTCCTTATTACTTAAAACAGGGGAGGCCAACCTTCCCCCTGTAAGAGACCTAGGACTGAATTTCCTTATGATTTTTCTGACCAGGATTCTGAAATTTCTGTCTCTTCTGATGACCAGGATTTACCCTTATCTACCTATGAGGATTCTGATGCAGAGGACTCTGTTCCTTCTGCTTCACCCCCAGAGGATTTTTCTTTTGGTAAAACCTTGCATACTCTTAGGGAACATTTTCACTGGGAAAGTCAGGACTACTCTGATTCTAAAAAGAGGCTTAGAGAGTTCTTACTCCTGCCCCAACACAGGCCTTTAGCTATCTCTCCTGTGCTGGACATTGTTGATGATGCCTTTTCGGAATCTAGCTTGGCCCCTGACTCTTTACCTCCTGCTCCCAGAAAACCTTACAGAGTTCTTGATTCTCATAAATTCCTTTTTAAAAATCCTACTACGGACCCTGAGACCATTTCACAGGGTCCCAAGGGCATTAAGGCTACTACTACCAAAAATCCTAGCCCCTCTGATAGAGATTCCAGGGCCCTCTTCCCGACCCTCTAGGTGATCACATGCCCACCTTCACTCACCGTCTTCCCTGTATGATACAACACACCCACAATTACATTACTACCCGTAACCATAAAAACTTTAACTCAACAACCTTTTTAAATTCTCTAAAAGCAGTAAACTGGAACAATCTACGGACATTAGCCTTAGATGATGCAGTTACTTACTTTAACTCAACATTCTTAGAAATACTAGACTCCCAAGTCCCCCTGCAGACAAAGAGAATAAGAAATAATTCTGCCCCCTGGCTTACCAAAAACACACTATCAACCATGCGCCTCAGAGATAAAGCCTGGGGACTATATCAGAAAAACAAAACCCCATATTGATTACAAAACACTTCGTAATAAAGTAAAGAAGTCTATTATCTCTGATAGACAAAAATACTTTTTTACACTCCAAAACAATAATAAAACAAATCCCCAAAAGTTTTGGAAAGGAATTTCTACCCTCCTTAATCCCAGTAAGCCACACACCCCTACCCCAGACCCAAATGTCCCTGATTTAGACTTAGCTACTCAATTCAACTCCTTTTTCATTGAATCTATTAGCAAGCTAACTTCCTCCTTCCTTAGTCCCACCTCACCATCTAATTCACCCCCACACTCTCCTGCAAACTCTCAGCCTTCCACTATCACTCCTCCCCCTTACCATCTACTCACAGTCTATCCTCCAGCTCTTCTCCTATCTCAACTTCCACATCATCCTTACCTTCCTCCAACTCTCTTTCTTCACACTCAACTCTATTTTCACTAAAACCAATACCCACTTCTACTATAAAGAAACTCCTTCAGAAATTGAAGCCATGTACAAATGCACCTGATAACATTCCCTCTTACTTCCTAAGTATAGCTGCTGAAGCAATTGCCTATCCTATAAGCATTCTAATAAATCGCTTCCATCCATGAATGTACAGTGCCCCAACTCTGGAAACAAGCCTTCATCATTCCTCTGCATAAAGGAGGTAACAACTGTAACGTCAACAATTTCCGTCCCATTGCTATCCTGTCACCCATTTCTAAACTCCTAGACAAATGTGTCCAACTCCAACTCTTACCACATCTCTTAGATAATAACCTTCTAACCCCTACTCAACACGGGTTTAGACCAAATCATAGCACTATGACAGCCCTACTCTCCTACCTAGAGACTGTTAATAAAGCACGTGACTCTGGCCAAATTGTTTCCACCTTACTACTTGACCTCTCTAAAGCCTTCGATACTATCTCACACAGCCTACTCTTAACTAAACTTTCACAACTTCACCTCTCTCCTCCTCCGTGAACTGCTACTCTAGCTATTTAACAAACAGATCACAAGCTGTAAAATGGAAAAGGCCACTTCCTCCTTTCTTAGTACCCCTACCGGAGTTCCCCAAGGCTCCATTCTTGGTCCCCTTCTTTTCAATATATTTATAAATGACTTCCACAAATCCATTCCATTCTCTAACATCATCCAATATGCAGATGATTCTACCATTATCTGCTCAGATACATCTCCCTCTATACTCCAAAAGCTTACACAAGAAGCTTTCTCAATTACTGAACATTGGATGAAAATAAACCACCTAGCTCTCAATGCCTCCAAAACTAAACTTATGGTATTTACCCCCTCAAAAACTACCCCTTTCGATATGAACACATTCTCTATTACTAGCGAAAATAACTCATCCTTGGAACTGGTGACTGAAACCAAATTACTTGGTGTCCAAATTGACAACCAGTTTAACTTCAACTCCCATCTACAACTAAATATCAAAAAAACCCATCAAAAACTAGGCATGCTCTATCGTCAAAATCAATTCCTCACATGCTCCTCTAAAATTACTCTCTCCTCATCTTTTCTTATCCCCTCCCTTCTCTATGGAGCTCCTTTGCTAACAAATCTACAGTCCTCTCTAAAAAAACAACTTTCTTCATGCTATAACAAAATCGCCAGGTTCGCAAACGGTCACAGGTCCTCCACCCACCACTGCACCTCTCTCCAAAAACTAAACTGGCTTGAGTTACCTAATCAACTCAACTACACTCAATTAACTTTAGCCCACAAGCTCATTCTTAACCCATCTCTCTGTCCCTCCCTGTCCTCCACCTTCAGGATGCACCTACCCAATAGGGCTTTAAGGTCTAACAATCAAAACCTATTAGAAGTACACAAACCAACTCGTCCTCCAGGCAAAAACTTACTATCCTTTAACCTAGCTCGTCTCTGGAACTCACTTCCACCATCAATTCTCACTACTCTCAATCATAACATGTTTAAAAATCTCTTCATATGTATCTAAGCTCCCAATGGGAATGCTCTTGCTCCCACCCTCATAAAAGGCCAAATGGAATGCTCTTGCTCCCACCCCTCATAAAAATATGGTATTTACATCTCCCTTCACACTCATGTGACCTGATTGTACCTTATAAGCTTTTGTCCTTACAAAATAACCACTCTGTATGGGTAAAGCAACATCACTCTTCTCTAAATAGTATTGTTTGAATTCCTAAAGTTTGAATTTATTTTTAAATATTTTGAGTATTGTTTGTTTGTTTCCTGAAGTTTCAACTCATATGTCTGTATCTTTTACTATTGTATTTATCATGACACTGTTTGTACCTACTTTGTTATTGCTTTTTTGGAGCTTTTCTCCCCAGGACTCCATTGAAAACGGGTTCTTTTGACCCAATGGACTATCCTGGTAAACCAACTGCAAATAAATAAAAATAAATAAGGTATACACCTCTGCGACCTTGGCCATCAGGACCTTAAATTGCCAGTTTCATATGTTAAAGTATCAGCAGCATATTACTGGATTGCTTAAACAGAAAATGATGTTGATTCGTGATTGTGCTGAGAATAAGGATTTACAGGATTTAATGCATTCTGCCGAACAGGTTGGAAAACATACTTTGCAATGTGGTTTTGATTGATTAGAGGCATCTTGCAGGGCTGCTGTCACTGGGTCTGTACTTAGGAGGCATGCTTGGCTTAAGGAGCAATCTTTGCCAGATCATGTTAAAACTAAATTGCTGGATGCTCCCTTAAATCAGGACCGCAAGTTTGGCGACAAAGCAGAAGAAGTTCTTAAAATGATGGAGGAAAAAGCTAAATCTATGCAAACTGTTAAAGATTTCTTGCAAGTGCAGCCTCCTGGATTTAGTAGGCATTGGCCCTCAAAAAATTGATCCTTTCCTGCCTCTTCCAGGCCTTCTCAGTTCAAACCCAGAACCAGCAAAACACCCAGGCTTCAGTCCCAGGGTACGCACAGGACTAAGCAGTGGGTGGCTCCCACTTCCAAATCGGGGAGTAGTAAGACTCCCCCCTATGGTAAGTTGTCTCAATGACTTAACTTTAAAACGTCCAAGCACTTCCCAAATGACTGCTCCTTTAGGGGGAAAGATTGCTCTGCAAGCAAAAAACTGGGAACTCATTACCCAGGACAAATGGGTTTTAAACATAGTTTCCCCAAGGATACAGATTTCACTTCCACACGCTAGCAACCCCAAATGGTTAGCCAGATCTACACCCAAATCAGTGGGCAGAGGCTCAAAAGCAAGTACTTTCTCTCTTAAGATTAAAGGCTATTCAGACTGTACCAGAAGAGGAAAAGGGACAAGGTTTCTATTCAAGACTTTTCCTGGTACCCAGAAAAGACAACTCATGGAGTCCTATCCTGGACCTCTCTATCCTAAACACCTTTTTGGTGATTCCAAAATTCAAGATGCTAACTCTTCACCAGTTGCTTCACTTGATAGGCAAAGATGCCTGGTTGGCAACACTGGATTTAAAGGAAGCCTACCCGTACATCCCAATCAGGGAATCTTGCAGAAAATACCTAGGCTTCAAAGCAGGCTGCATTCGCTATCAGTCCTCTGCACTGCCGTTTGGCTTATCTACTGTACCCAGGGAATTCACATAGTGTCTAGCTCCAGTCATTGCATTTTGTAGGCAAAGAAATATTCAAATATACCCATACCTGGACGATTGTCTAATTCAGGCAGAAAGCCAGGACATACTTCTGAATCATCTGGCATTTGTACAAAATGTGTTAACTTGTCTGGGGTACACCATAAACGAAAAGAAATCACATCTGGTACCCTGTCAACAAATTATATTCCTGGGAGCAAGCTTGAACACAACTTCCCAAATGGCTTTCCTCACGCCAGAGAAACAAATTCATTTGACAACTTACTTCAAACTAGTGGCCACAAAAAACCCTGCTATCTGCAAGGCAAATACTGCAAGCCTTGGGGTTCATGGCCTTGTGCATTCTACTAATTCCATATGCAAGACTGCATATGAGAAAACTACAATGGTATCTAAAAAGCCTATGGTGTCAACATTCTCAGGATCTAGAAGCAGTGATTCCTATCGTACCTTGCTTATGGTTAGAATTCCTTTGGTGGGCAGAGGCCTGCCACCAAAACAGGGGACTACCATTCAGTCTACCCCCTGCCCCCCAAACCCTAACAACAGATGCATCAGACTATGCATGGAGGGCTAACCTGGCAGGGGAGTGCATTCAGTGCAAATGAAACCCAAGTCAAATGCACCTGCACATCAATTAAAAAGAAATGTTAGCTGTACAGAGTGCTCTGACAGCCTTCAAGGACCACATTCTTCCAGGAAAATTAATGGTAAAGACGGACAACACCACTGCTATGTGGTACATAAACAAGCAGGGAGGTACCCATTCTTACCCCCTCTGCAGACTAGCCATGGCTCTGTGGAACACAGCCCTGAGCTACCAAATGCATCTACAGGCTCAATTCCCGCCAAGAAAACTAAATACACTGGCAGACGAACTAAGCAGAAATCTCATGGACACACACGAGTGGAAACTGGAACCAAAGATTTTCAAAATGTTGATCAACAAATGGGGGTTCCCAGATATAGACCTGTTTGCCTCCCCCCACAACTAATAATTGGACAAATTCTGCACAAGGACTCCCCACAAATAAGCTTGGAAAGTGGATGCGCTGTCCTTCAGCTGGAAAAATCTATCAGTTTATGCCTTTCCTCCTCTGTCTCTCCTCACCAAAGTGCTACTAAAGATCAAACAGGACAAACCAAGGATGATACTGATTGCACCAGACTGGCCACGCCAACACTGGTACCCCCTCTTGCGCAGTGTGTCACAACTGGCCCCATGGCACCTACCTCAGACCCCTACCCTACTGTCTCAGCAGGAGAGCCAGATTCTGCACCCCCAGCTTCAATCCCTGAATCTGACACCCTAGCTAATTACCTAATCTCTCCATTACCATCCCTCAGTAAACAAGTGTTGGATGTCATTTTGGAAGCAAGGAGGCCTAGTACTAGAAAATCTTATGCTGAAAAATGGAAAAGAATCTGTGCCTGGAACCAAACTCAGGGTATGGCCACAACAGCGCCCAATTTACCTCAGATTCTTCAATACTTAACTGAGATGCTTCACAAGGGCCTTTCCTTTTCCTCCATCAAAATTCACGCTTCAGCCATTTCAGCTCATTACAACACAGAACCACCCCTCTTCTCACCCACTGCTCAAGCAGTTCCTCAGAGGGGCCAAAAACTTAAGACCACCCAGGAGAGCCCCAACTCCAGCCTGGGACCTTAATTTTCTATTGGAAAAACTCGCTTTTCCCCCTTTTGAGCCAGCTGCAACTGCAGAGCTAAAATTCCTTTCTTGGAAAACAGCTTTCCTTTTAGCAGTCACTTCAACAAGAAGGGTATCTGAATTACAGGCCCTTATGGCAGTGGAGCCTTTCATCATCTTTCATGCGGACAGGGTGTCCCTCAGGACCAATCCCTCTTTCATGCCCAAGGTGGTATCCAGTATGGCCCTTAATCAGTCCATTAATTTGCCAACCTCCTTTTCTAATCCACAGAACAAAGGGGAACAGATACTGCATTCCTTAGATGTGCACAGACAACTTAGGTTTTACTTGGGACTAAACCTCAAAGGAAATCTGAACAACTGCTGGTGGCATTTGCTGCAGGGGCAGAGGGGGAGGCTATTTCAAAGCAAACCATTTCAAAATGGATAGGCCATCGCATTCATTTATGTTATAAGCGCCATGGAAAACCTATCCCACAGGGGATTAGACCCCATTCATCCAGGGCTGCATCGACCTCTACAGCCTTTCTCAGAGGTGTCCCTACCAGAGACATCGTAGAAGCTACTACCTGGAGTTCATACTTTTACCATGCATTACCATTTGCCAATTTTCTCTAAATCCTGAGCTGGCATTGCCACTGCAGTCTTGCAGAGCCTTATAGCTGGTCCTAATGCCATCTAAATTCCTCCTCCCATCCTTAGCTTTGGGAATCTACCCAAATGTGATGACTGCAACAGTGAAACACGAAGAACATAGTACAGTTGTGTACACTTACCATAAATGTAGATGTTCGAGTGTATTCACTGTTGCAGTCATGGTTACCCTCCCTCCAGCCCCCTGACTTCCTTGGCTGTACCTCTGTTGTCCTTTACTGTACTTAAAAGCTTTTTGGTGTATTTGCTTTTTTGTTGGAGGTATAACCTTGTGTATATATGTGTATATATATATATATATATATATATATATCTATATATATATATATATATATATATATATATATACATTTAATTGCTTCCCGTTAAGGGGGGCACCTGACATCTGGGGCATGAAAAACTGATGTAATGGCGTCAGCTGCATGCTTTTTACCCCTGATTACCTGACATCACGGAAGTTGACACAGCAACCGACGCAGGATCCAAGACTTTGATAATCAGGCCGACTGAGGGCTACTGCTAGCAGATAACCCAAATGTGATGACTGCAACAGTGAATATACTCGAAAATCTACATTTATGGTAAGTGTACACAACTGTACTTTGTTCATCTCTCCTTTATTCTTGCATTCCCACCCGCCTTCCCCCCCAGGATCTCGAAGAATGAGTAGACTTGGGGTCTGGTGGTCTTGTTCTGGGACTTCTTACTCCGGTTGGAGTATTTATTGGGGTATACCTATTTATGCTAAGTTCAGCAAACTAGATCTGAGGTAGGACAGAGAGCATCATGGGATAGGGGACCTGGCCTCGAGCTACTCTGAGATCTTCAGCTAGTAAAGCGGCCGACTCGGAGCTGATGGGTCGGCTCCGAACCCATGTGTAAGAATAAAGGTGAGATGAACAACTCACATGGAACGTTATGGTAAGTGCATAACTTCTTTTTAATCAGGACCTTGTATCTGAAGAATTCCTTAAGGAAAAAGAGTCTCAGCTGTGCCATCCTGCTGTGACATAAGCTTGCAGTCCTGGTCAAAGCATTAGCTCAGTCAAAGTCCAGTGGGTGAAAATAAGTGGATAAATATGCAGGTAGGAAAAAAGTAGGAAAGTACAGTTGTGTAAGATCTTACCTTAATGGTAGATGTCCTTCTCTACACTGTTGCAGCATTCTTAACAATAGGGATTCCCTGCCAAGGGCATCTTGATGTCCGCCCAGTATACAAAAGCTTTTAGGTTGTAATAAATATGCCATAGGTCGCATGTATGCTCCCCGCACACAGAGTAGGGCACAAAAGTCACATGTGGATGTACCAACCTAAGAAATGAAAAGCCCCAGTAGGAATGACAGGCCAAGGATACTAATGGGTAACAAACACATCCAGAAGGAAAAAAGACCAAGAGGAGGAGGGAGGGAGTGAATATTGCAACAGTGAAGAGGAAGGGCATATGTTGTTATGGTAAGATCTTACACGACTGTACTATGTCCTTCCATATCACTGTTGCAGTGTACTTTTCAATAGGAAGACTGCAATAGCTCAGGAAGAAGAGCGGGAGGAGGAAGGGCCAACAGAACCCTCCAGGAAGCCATGAAGAATATCCCTAACAAAATCTGCTGTAGCCTTAGAAGTCACATCCAACTGATAGTGATTGGTAAAGCTATGCACAGAAGTCCAGGTAGCTGCTGCAAGCGTAGAATTAATATCTAAACCCTTGAAAAAAGCACCCGAAGAAGCCACAGCCCTAGTAGAATGAGCCTTAACAAAAGAAGGAAGACTCTTCCCATGAAAAGAATAGCAAAAAGAAATGGCTTTAGATATACAGTAAGAAATGGTTTGCTTAGAAACAGCCAAATCCAAAGACCTAGAATGAAAAGAAACAAAAAGCTGTTCAGATTAACAGAAAGCTGTAGTCTTATCCAAATAATATCTGAGGGTGTTGTGCAAATCCAAGGTGTGCAAAACCTTCTCACTGACATACTGCAGAGAAAGCAAAAAGGTGGCCAAATGAACAGACTGATTAAGAGACAAATCATTAACCACCTTGGGCATAAAAGAAGGAATAGTATGAAGGGGCACCCTGTCCTTATGGATAACTGAAAAAGGAGGAACAGCCATAAGGGTTTGCAGCTCAGGCAGCTGTCTTGCAGAAGTAAGGGCCAAAAGAAGAACAGTCTTCCAAGAACAATGCTCTAAGGAAGCTGAAGCACCTTTAAGAAACTGTTTGGCCTCAAATCTGGAGGCTAAAGGGGGAGCCAAAGGCAGGCAAGCAAATATAGCTGAAAGGTGGGCCTTAACCGAAGAATATTCCAACCCAATATTGAGTAATTCACACAAATAAGAGAACCAAAGGAACATCCACAATAAGTGGATCCAGGTTACAAGAAAAGCACCAAATAGAAAACCATTTTGATTAGAAAGATTTCCTAGTAGTGGAGTTCCTGGCCTCCTGCAGGACCCGGAACACATCCTGAGAAAAAAGGTATCTGTAGGGGATCAAAAAATCACCCACAATGTCAGTTAAAGACTGGACAGGTGGGGTTTGATGAGAGATCCCTTGTCTTGTGCAAGTCCACCCTGTGAGGTAACTTGTGATGACTGGCCTTGGCAAGATGCAGAAGAAGAGGGAACCAGTGCTTTCTGGTCCAAAAGAGACTCACCAGCAAAAGTTTGGGAGCATACTATTTTATTCTGAGCACAACTTTCGGAATGAGAGGAAGGGGATGGAAGAGGGCTTATATCAGTCCGTCGAAATGGCTGAATATCGAATACCAGATGTTCGAACTCTAAAGTTCAAACAGTGGTAATCGCGAAGCCATGGCTCACCGAATTCTTGCCCAGGGAAAGAATTCGGTGGGCCGTTTCTGTAGCTTCACGAGTATCAGGACTGTGGTGGGAAGTTACGGGTCGGGTTCGGGTAAGTGTGCGATTGTGTGGATGTTAGGGTTAGGGTGTGGGTGAGGTGGGTGTGCGATGGTGAAAAACTTTAGGGTTAGGGCGGGATAGGTGAGTTAGGGTTAGGGCGCTGGTCAGGTGAGTGTGTGATAGTGACGGTCCTTAGGGTTAGGATTTGGGTTAAGGTAAGTGGATAGGTACTAGTGTATGTACAGTTTAGTGTAGGGTTAGATGTAGGATTTTGAGTGTATGTGTGTGGATTGATGTTGTTTTGGTGTGTTTGTGTTGCATGTGTGTTTCTTGGAACAGCAATTTTTTCCCCTGGGAAAAAAACGCTGTTTTAAGACTTAGATGTTTTTGCAGTTCATGGTTTGAAGTTCGAACATTTGGTGTTCGAACTTCAGACGTTTTGATGAACTGATATAGACCCGATGGAAGGCATAAAGAAACATCCTCTTCCAAGAAAAAGAGAGGGTATCCACCTTCCAGGGCAGAGGGCAAAGGACTCTGTCACAAAATAGAGGAAGTTGTCTGTTCAGAAGGGAGACAATAGGTCTACTTGAGGAATAAACCTCTGGTGGACAATTTCCAGAAGCACATTCCTGTGAACCAACCACTTATGGGATTGTGTTATGGACCTGCCCAAAGAATCTGCCACAGTGTTCTGATCTGAGGGAATGTAAACTGCCTGAAGGGTCACCTGCTACTGGATAGCTAGCTCTCAAACCTGAAGGGCTAACCTGCATAGGAGATATGACCTCACCCCCCCTTGCTTGTTGACATACAACATCACTGTGGTGGTGGTTGTAAGAATCTTTAGGGGCCCTGGAAGGAAAAAAGAATGAAAAGCCTGAAGAGCCAGCAGAAGAGCTCTCATCTCTTTGACATTGATGTCCAAGAGGCCAAAGGCCCTGTACCTTCAGAGGGCTGAAGAGCACCCCCCCCCATTCAATGTCCGAGGCATCTGTGAAAAGTTCCTTAAAGGGAAATGGAGGTGTAAAAGGAAGCCCTGGGTTGAGAAACAACTGATAAATCCACCAGCAAAGTTCCAGCTTGAGGCATGGAAGAAGATTGACTAGAAAGCCTAAAAGATGAGAATGTTGAAGTCAAACTGACTTTAGAAACCACTGAAACTTTCTCACGTGGAGCTTAGCTAAAGAGAGAATAGGAATGGTGGAAGCCATGAAACCCAGAACCCTCAGAAATTCTCTGGCTGTGATTGAAGCTAGAGGAAGAAGGGATTGAAAGAAAGCAATGAGAGGTAAAGCCTTGGGAGGCAGCAGGGATGCCAGTACTGGAACAGTCTGGCTCCTACATTCCAGAAAAAACATGATCGTGAGAAGGAGTGAAGAATAACTTTTGGAAATTTACAGTAAACCTCAGGCTGTGCAGGAGAGAAATAGCAAAGTGTAGATGCTGAAGTGAAGCCTCTGGAGATGAGGCCTGAATAAGCAGGTCGTTCATGTAAGGAAAGCAAAATGCAATTACTGGAGTGAGGCATTTGGTGAAGACCCTTGGGGCCGTAGAGAGGCCAAAGGGCCAAGCAGAGAACTGGAAATGCCAGGAAGCAACAGAAGCATGTAAAACCTTCCTGAAAAGAGGATGAATAGGAGTGTGAAGATAAGCATTCTTGAGTTCCAAGGAAACTAGAAAAGCCTGAGGAAGCAAGAGAGGGAACAAGGTTTGAAGGTGCAGCATTCAGAAGGCAGGGACTTTCAAAAAGGTGTTCAGATGAGATAGATCCAGAATGGGTCTCCAGGTGCCTTCTTTACTGGAGACCAAGAACATTCTGGAGTAAAACTCCTTCCTCTGAGGAGTTGGAACTTCCTGAATAGTTCCCAGAGCCAACAGGCCCTGAGGCATCTCTGGTAAAAGGCAGTTATCCCTGAGGAGGCTGAGGAATGCCCATAAAGGAGAAAGAGATTTCCAAACCATGTAATAACTATGGCAAATTATGGAAAGTATCCAGGAGTCTTGGGTAATCTTTAGCCAAACAGGAAGGGACAGAGAAAGATGTAGAAAAAGAGGAATGTGACTGAGAAGAACAGGGCATGGATAGTCGGACAGCACCTGGTTTGTCAGGAAAAGGGGGCTTCTGAGTAGAAGGTGTCTGGGTAGCCTTAGCAAGGGGAGCCCTTCTACTACCCTTTTTACATTTGTGAGGGGGGCAAGACTGATTACGGACAAAGGCAGGCTTATTAGGACAATTCCTCTGAACCTTGGGCACAGGGGAAGCAAAAATATGCTTCATCTCCTGTAAGGCCTTGCCCTTTTCTTGCAGGGACTTAATCAACTCCGCAGCAGTAGTACCAAACAAATGCTTATTATCCAGAGGAGTTATCTATCCGTTTAGCCTTAATATCATCAGGCAAAGGCTGACGTCTGTGCCAGGAATACCTCTTCAAAACCGATCCAAAAGCAGCAGCCCTTGATGAAGCATCAGCTGCATCATAGCTGCATTTAATGGAATGGCAAGCTACTTAGGATGAGGTCCCTAGCAAGGCAAGTGCAGAGGCCTTCCCCTCAGAATTAGGGAGATCCGAAATAGCCTAACAGGCTTAAGAGAGAAGAGCCAAAGCATATCTAGTCTTAATCATATGTGTCTGAAGAATACGTTTTCTTACCCGGACTCTCCATGGTTCTGCTATCCTTATCAGATGGAAGCAACTTAGTTGAAGGCAACAATTTGGAGGGTTTATCAGAAGCAACTGACACCACAGAAAGTTCAACAGAGGGACACTTATAAAGAAACTTGCAGTCATCAAGCACTTTACAAAACCTATCATGTTTTTCAGGAGCAGAGGATTGGGAATCAGGAGCCTGAGAAGCAGTGGAAAAAGCATCCAGCAAGGTAGAAAGAACAGGAGGAACAACTGAGATCCTAGGAGATGCCATTTGCAGACGCTCATAGTACCTTTTCTGAACATCAGATACCTGAGCATAGTCTCATTTGAAAAATTCCATCATTCTGGAAATGGTGACACCAAATGAAATCTCCTCAAAAGGAGAGTCAGGACTTTTAAGACTCTTCTTCCTCAGATCCCTAGTCAAGTGGCAAAGGAATCTGAGAGGAATATGTCAGGGACTCTTCATCAGAATCAGCAGCAGCATCCTCAGAAAAATCGTGTCCCTGGGTCTCTTAAGAGGGGTAGGAGACCAGGGAGGAGCAGGAGCAGAAACTTCCTGTGGAGACTTAAGAACCATAAGGGCATTAAACAGGCCTTAAGTGAAGTTTTGCCATTCAATCTGAGGATCTTTCGGAACAGCTGAAATGTGTTTAGTTTTCTGCTTCTTTTTAAGTGGGATGTCAGCCTTAAAAAATTGTGGAAGCTCTGACCCCTGACGACACTTTATAATGGTAATCGGAACCTCTTCCCTCACTAGAAGTAGATTTTTAAAGACATAGTTAAAATCACATAACCAGCACAAAACTGGAACTTTTAAAAAGAGAGTGTAATCACTTACTAATATATATATATATATATATATATATATATATATATATGTGTGTGTGTGTGTGTGTGCATATATATATATATATATATATATATATATATATATATATATATATATATATATATATAGTTTCACTTTATAATCTCAAAATGCTGAAATCTCGAATTTCAGCATTTTGAGACTATAAAGCTGAATTTTAAAATGTGGAAAATGCATAATCACAAATTTGAATATCTCGAGTTTGCGGTTATGGCTTTACGTTACGTGACGTGCGGTGTTTACATTGGATGTAGTTTGATGTGGCGTATAGATTTGCATGGAGTGTAAGGTAAGTGACTGTTTTTTAAGGGTTATGGGTGGGAGTTTGTGTGTGTGTTAGATTGTTTTTAAGTTGTATGTGTGGGTTAGGGTAGGTTAACATAGGAGTGTGTAATTGTTGGATGTGTTGGTGTTTGTGTGTGTGTGTGAGGGATTGTGGAATGTCTGGGTGTGAGTGTTCTGTTTGTTACTGTTTGTGCGATCTCGGAGTTAGTATATATAAGTGGGGGGTGCTTTTGTGTAGTATAGGTATTTGCGTGTTTGGTGGGAGGGGTTTGTGTTTCTTTTGTGGTGTGGGTCTTGTGGTTTGTGTGGTGTGGTGTATGCTGTGTGTTCGGGTTTGTGAAGTTTCGGTTTTGTACGGTTTCGGCTTTATGGTCTCGAAATGCTGAAATTCGAGATTTCAGCATTTCAAGATTATAAAGTGAAACTATATATATATATATATATATATATATATATATATAGATATATATATATAGATATAGATATATTTGTTAAAATATTTCTGTATCACAATCAATAGCCCAGTCCAACACATACTATTCCCTTATCTTAATATCTTAACATATTGGTGAAATCTAAGTAACAATGTTTGAGCAACCATAGCCCTAAGTCTGAGTATGCTCATTATTAAGGAATAATCACCAAGTCCGAAGGGACATTCAACATCGGTCTTCAGCTGCCACTTCAGTTCACATTTTTCTAAATATATTTGCCATGGCCCCCCCATGGGTTTACTTCCACCTTGTCTAGTAATTGAAAACTAAAGTGTGGTCAGGGTATACCTGTATATGTCTGTACAGCTTATTCCACATTCAGTGTTCTTATTTTTACATTCATATTCATGTTCATCTTTAAAAACGGGCTTTGTATAAGATGTATTTAGTGTCTGAAGATGTCTGGATACTGTAAAGACAAAAGTGCTTAATCTTAGTTGCAATAAATTATTCTTTGTTAACCTGCAGATGTTAAGTTGTCAATCTCGCCTTCATTCTTGCTTGATGGGTTCGGAGCCGATCCTTGGCTCCGACTCGGCACTTGCTTTAGCTCGAGAACTCCTTTTACCAGCTCGAGGCAGCCCCATATCCCATGATGCAAGGCAGTAAGTACCCAGATCTCGTTTGCCGCTTCGCTTGGGAGGTCTTCTCTTTACCAGCTCCTGGTAAGTAGTTCACATTTGTGATTTTTCAAGCCCCTTTTTAGTTTAAAACTAATTTTTGATAGTTTAAATTTATTTCTACCCTTTTCTGACAGAAATTCCCTGTCTCTTTTAATTTTTTGTTAGTGAAGTTTCCCATCCCCCCCCCCTGTTAGGGTGTGTGTGTTGGTGTTTTTATAGAATACCTCTTGGTATTTTTGTTTAATTTAATTTTGACTAGTGTGTCTGTGTGTTGTGTCGGCACCATGTCAAAGGAGAGGGTCTCAGGTTTTAAGAAGTGTGACTCGTGCTGTCAGAAGATGTCTCTGACAGACGGTCACACTTCTTGCCTGTATTGTTTGGGCCCTCTTCACCTGCAGGACTCCTGTGTTATTTGTCACTCCTCCAGCCAGAGAGTCCTGCAGGAGAGACGTAACAAGTTGATTCTTAGGGGCCTTCTTGCCGGAGGGCTCTCCGGCTAAGTCGGCTCCACCAAAATCAACAAAACCTGCCAAGGCCCAGGCTTCTGTATCTAAGCCTGCGGCCTCGGCCCGACTCGCATTGAGTCGAGATCGCTCCGCTGGAGCCGATTCTGGATTGACAGCCTTCGGCACCGATGGCTATCGGTGCCGAATCTGTATTGTCCACTTCGATGTCGGCTACGATCGGTTCCGACACCCATGTGGCTCAGGCATCGGTGTCGGCTCCGATCGGCTCCGACACCGTTACTTTGGTGGCTGTATCGGCTCCGGCTGGAGCCGATACATCGAGGCGTTCTGTCTGCTCCGAGAAGTCGGCGCCGACAGGATCGATAGTATCGGCTCCGATGGCTCATTCCAGGAAGAGGTCGAGGTCTCCTTCCTTGGAGCCGATACTTTCGGCTCCGGCTTCACCTCTTCTATCGGAACGGAGCCATCGGAGCCGATCTTCAAGGTCATCCAGGTTGTCAGATCATGACCTAGAGAGAGTGGTCAGTAGATTACTCAAGTCACAGGTACTGGCCCAAATGTTACACAGTCCGTCTCAGCAGACGACTGTTGGTCCACACCCCGTTACAGTTCCTCCTTCAACTCTACCCCAGAGCTTGGAGTTGGAGTCTTCGGCCATGGTTACTGCTACGGCTGGAGGACGGATACCCCTTCTGTTCCTTCAGCCCCTACTCTTATCTCCTCTTCCTTAGAGGGATTCGGTGGTCGGGCTTCCATGGTCTCCTCCGAGGGGATGAGTGGCATCGGACCCTTGTCCGAGCCCGCTCTTCCCCTTGGAGCCTCGGCCTTGGTGAGCTCGGCTCCGACATCTGCCTCGGAGACTTCCCGTTCGGTGGTCCCTGGAGTTCCTAGCTCTTGAGCGGGTTCTCTCGGACCTGCCTGGGAGGGGAGCATTCGAGGTGATGAAGAGTGTACTGGCCACTGGTATCAGTCAGCAGTCTGTTCCCGTAGCTCCTCCCTCTATAGTACCTGTTGACATCTCTGCCACTTCTCTTGCTACAGGACCCAGAGATCCTCCGCCTCAGGTTTCCCCATTTCCCCCTCTTCCGAGGATTCTCCTGATGTTTCGGGAGATCCTCCTAGGAAGAGGACTTGTAAGAGGAAGCATGTAGACTCCCAGTCTGTCACTTCGGATACTGACTTTGATGAGTCAGAGGGATCCCTAGATCCCTCTCTGAGGATGTCTCCTTCTCAGACATCCTAGAACTTCTGAAACAGAGGGGAAACTGGCCCACCAACAATCCCTCTGAGGATGAGTCAGTATACCTAGAGGCGTTTGGATCTCGGCCCTCCACCTCCTGGGTGTCTCCGCCTTCGACCCCTTATGCAGGTTATTGCACGAAGGCGTGGGCAGCTCCTGACTCTGTAGAGCCAGTCCCTAGGAGGCCTTCTAAATTTATCACTGCCCCTAGTGACAAACAATTCCTTACCAAGGGTGTCCCCGCTGATGCCATGGTGGTGGCTGCGGCCACTAAAAAGGAACTTGCAGATCCTTCCGTGCCCGTCCATCCTCCTAATAAGGACTCTAGGACCATGGATAGGTACGGCAAGCGGATGTTTTCCTCAGCGACCTTTGCTATGCGTTCGCTGAATTATCTTTGTCACTTCACCAGACTCCAGAGAGATATCCTGAAGGAGCTGGGAGAAGTAGTTCAGGATCCTACAGCTGCAGGGGCTCAAGAAAAGATTGCTTCGCAGCTAGGAACCCTCAATTCCATTGCTAACTCCTCCATGCGGCTAATATCTTATGCTGCGGATGGAGCGAGTAGAGCCGCAGGCACAGGTGTGGCTCTTAGACGCCAAGCCTGGATGCGGCTATGTGATTTTATGGATCCCTTTAAGGCGTCCTTCACAAATTCTCCCTTTGATGGGTCAGCTTTGTTTGGCCCTCAGGTGAAGGAAACCTTGACCAGGTGTGAGCAGGACGGCAAGACTCTTTCTGCTGTTGGAGTCCGTTTTCCACCCCTTCTAGGCCTTATCCCAAAGGACAGAAGGGTGGGAAGATGTGGTTCCGTACATCCCAAGGAGTCACGCCGGATTCACGTGGTCAGTTTACCCCTAGAGGCAGAGGGGTAACAACAACAGACGCTCTAGAGGCAGAGGGGTCCAAGAACCAGGGAAACAGGGAGCCTCTCTCTGATAAGCCCTTTCAGCATCCCTGAGGTGTTGCCCGGCTGTCCCTCCTTGGAGGCAGTCGGGAAGATTATCACTGTACCCAGAAGCCTGGCATTCCCTCACTCAAGACAGATGGGTACAGTCGATCATATCCAAGGGTTACATAATTCCTTTCGAGGAAAGTCCCTTCCCTCAGGTTCCCTTCCAGATGTACCACCGGTCGAAGGGAAATTGCAGAGTTAGAAATCGCAAAACTACTGCAAAAAGAGCCATTCAGCCAGTTACAATAGACCATTCAGAGCCGGAATCTACTCAAGATTCTTTTGGTCCCCAAAAGACGGGAGACTGGAGACCAATATTGGATCTCAGCAGACTCAACAAGTCTGTCAGGAAGACAAGATTCGAATGGTCACTCTTCAGTCAATTCTGCCCTTCTTACAGAAGGACAACTGGATGTGCTCAATAGATCTTCAGGATGCGTACTATCACATCAAAATTCACAGACGCTCCAGGAGATTTCTCCGCTTCGGCTGGGGTCCAGTCACTTCCAGTTCAGAGCCCTGCCCTTTGGTCTCACTACAGCCCCCAGAGTGTTCACCAAATGCATGGCAGTGGTCACGGCTCACCTGAGACGTCAAGGATTCCAGGTGTTTCCGTATCTCGACGACTGGCTCCTGTCAGCCACCACCAGGCATCAGCTTATACAAGCCAGGGATTACACAATAGACCTTTGTTCTCATTTAGGCATCTCAATCAACTTGAAAAGTCATCCTTATCGCCCTGCCAGTCTATTACCTTCATAGGCGCAAACTTAAACACTGTTCGGATGTCAGCTACCCTTACAGAACAAAGAGTTTCAGACAATTCAGACTCATGTCAGGATCATTCTGGCCAGCAAGAAAGTACAGGCCAGAATGGTTCTAAAGGTATTAGGTCTCATGGCTGCGGCCATTACTCTTCTTCCCCTGGCTCGATTCTACATGCGCCTCCTTCAGTGGATGCTGTTCACACAGTGGTCATACCAGCAACTCCCAATGCGTCACCGGATTCTGGTGACACAGACATGCAAACAGCATCTTACTTGGTGGATCACATCGTCTCAGGTTCACCAAGGCAGGTGCTTCGTACCCCCGTCCCCGATAGCCACTGTCACCACGGATGCCTCCCTGATCGGGTGGGGGGGGTCGTTATCAGGGCAGGATGGTTCATGGACGTGGCAACCGCTCGAGTACCATCTGCACATAAATGTCCTGGAGATGAGAGCAGTGCTTTTAACGTTGCAAGCCCTCAACGACTTTCTTCCCGTAGGGACAATTGCAGTCCACACAGACAACATGTCTGTAGTGTGGTATATCAACAAACAGGGCGGAACCAAGTCCTACCCCTTGTGTCGAGAAGCGCTCAGACTTTGGCAATGGGCGATCTCCTCTCATCGGTTTCTGGTAGCAACGCATATCCCTGGGAAAACCAACATCATAGCGGACAGATTGAGCAGAGCTATCCTCATGCCTCATGAGTGGTCTCTCAAACAATCTATAGCGGAAGAAATTTTTCTGGAATGGGGTCGTCCATGTTGCGATCTGTTTGCTACTCCCCAAAACAGCAAATGTCCAGACTTCTTCAGCCTCTTCCCTCTATCAGGCCATCCCCCCAGAGACGCTCTGACCCAGGATTGGCCCCAGGGACTTTTTTATGCCTTCCCTCCATTTCCTCTGATCCCTCAGGTGATCCAGAAAGCTACCGTTTTGAGAGCCAAATTGATTCTCATTGCCCCTTACTGGCCTCGACAAGTTTGGTTCCCGTTCCTCCATCATCACCTTTTGGTGCAGCCGTGGCATCTGGACCCAGTGCCAGATCTACTGATTCACCAATCCGGTCAGCTGCACCGGTCAATCCCTTCTCTCAACCTCACAGCATGGTTGCTCCACTTCCTTCCTTAGCCAGGCTTCCTTTGATCTCTAACCCAGTTAGAGACATCATAGTAGCTTCACTAAAATCCTCTACCAGGAGGATTTACACAAGCAAATGGAAACGTTTCTCTTATTGGGCTAAGGCCCAAAATATTGATCCTTTTACTGCCCCTGTTCAGGCAGTTTTGGACTTCTTAGCAGAGATTTTTCATGCAGGCTCCTCTTCTTCCACAGTCAGAGTTCAATTAGCTGCTATTTCAAATTTTCATGTCGGGATAGCAGATCATAATATTATGTCCCATAGGCTCTGCAGGGCCTTTTTGAAAGGAATTTTCCTACTAAAGCCTCCAATCAGGAATCCTCCTCCTCAGTGGGATCTAAATTTAGTGCTGACATCCTTGATTCTTCCCCCCTTCGAGCCAGCTGTTTCTTGTTCCCTGAAATATCTTTCTTGGAAAACTTTATTCCTAGTGGCTATTACATCTGCCAGGAGGGTGTCTGAACTTCATGCTCTTTCGGTTCGACCCCCCTATCTGATTTTTCACAAAGACAGAGTATCTTTGAGGACTAATCCATCCTTTTTACCTAAAGTCGCTTCAAAAAACATTCTGAATCAATCCATTGATCTCCCTGTATTTTTTCCTAACTATTCAGATAGAGCTGAACAAAAGCTACATTATCTTGACGTCCACCGTCAACTTAGATATTATTTGGATAGAACAAAAAAAATTAGAAAATCTGATCAACTTTTTGTTTCCTATGCGGATAATAAAAAAGGCCTTCCTGTTTCTAAAGTGACTTTGTCCAGATGGCTTTCTTCGGTCATCACTGAAATTTATACACTCAGGGGAAAACAGCTGTGCTCAAAACCTAAAGCACATTCAACTAGGAGTTTAGCTACTTCTACAGCCTTTCAAGCTAGACTTCCTTTGGACACTATTTGTGCGGCGCCACTTGGGCCACTCCTCACACTTTTGTTTCCCATTACAAATTGGACTTGGCCTCCAGGGACAGAGCCAGTTTTGGCTCTACAGTCCTCAAGAGTTTGTTCCATTGAGCCACCCAGGATAGAGGTGCTAGGACGGTCCCATCAAGCAAGAATGAAGGCGAGATTGACAACTTAACATTAAGAAGTTATGTACCTACCATAACGTTCCATGTTAGTTGTCTTCTCTCCTTCTTTCTTGCGACCCTCCCTCCTTCCCCCTGGCCTGGACAGACCTTGTATAAGAAACTATTATACTAAGGACCATTCAGACCTGGTCCTTTTTCCATCTGTAAGTTTCTTCTTCCTTTGGGAAGTATATATTTTTTGCTTGGTGTTATTGCCCTTTGTCAACAAACGAGATCTGGGTACTTACTGCCTTGCATCATGGGATATGGGGCTGCCTCGAGCTGGTAAAAGGAGTTCTCGAGCTAAAGCAAGTGCCGAGTCGGAGCCGAGGATCGGCTCCGAACCCATCAAGCAAGAAAGAAGGCGAGAGAAGACAACTAACATGGAACGTTATGGTAGGTACATAACTTCTTATTTTCATCTTTATTCAAGCGTTTGATGCTTGGTTCTTGGTTTTCACTCATTTTGTTCAGTGGTTGATAGTGTTGGTGTGTAATTATTATGTCTACTGCCACTGAGAGTGAAGTTTCTGTAGAGAATACATCTATGGACATTGCAGAAATGATTGGTAGTCTCATTTTGCTTTTACAGCAATTATAGCAAAGTGTAAGTCAGTGTTCCACTTTGACCAACATGAAACGTTGTGGAGTGTGTCAGCAAGGTTAATCATCAAGTTCTGGCCCCTCACTTCATTTTGAGGTTGGTGGGGGCATTGCTTTTGAAGGAATTAATCCTATACTTATTCGTGAGTGCTTGGAAATGGTGTTCAGCAATTCCAGAGTGTGTGACCTGTGTGTTGCCTTGAAAATAGGTACTGTTTCTCAGAAATATGAATCTGATGATGTCAGTTTTCATTCTGCCCTCAACCTCTGGGTTCGGTTCTGATCCTCGGAACCAACTCGGCCGCTACAATAGCTTGTGTGAAACAAAAACTCTCGAGCTCATCCCTTACCCACAATGCACCTTTCCCAATTACCTCAGATCTCGTTTGTTACTTTGCAAGTTAGACATGGTGCCATATTCTCTCAAGCTAGATAAGTGATTTATTTCTTTTTCCCTTCTATTATTAAGTCTTTACTTTCCTTAGTCTTTTCTTAAACCTTACCCTATCATACGTTAGTCCTCTCCATACTATTGCTAGTATTGCCCCTTCTAAACCTATCTTTCCATTTCTTCTACACTTTCGTGTAGCCCTAGTATATCATTGTTGCTATTTTTCTCTTCACATCTCCTGTACATTTATGTAGCCTTGAAATATCATTATTTCCCTTTTTTAAAAAAAAATGTTTTCTTGTTTATCTTTCTCTACCTCTTCTAAACTTGTTATTGCCTCTTCAAATGGCGGATAAAGAAAAAGGTCCAGCTGGCCTTAAGCAGTGTGAGAAATGTGGTCACAAAATTCCTTATTCTGGCACACATTCTCTATGCGTATACTGTTTGAGGCCCCTCCATCTTCATGAGGACTGCTACATTTGCCATTCTTTCAGCCATCGTACTCTCGTTGAAAGAAAAAATAAATTGATACTTAAAGGACTTCTTCCCTCCTCTTTTGGGGAGGCCAGATCTGGAACAACTCCTTTATCAAAAGGACAACATAAAGACAAATCTGATGTGTCTAGTTCTGCCTCTTCTTCCTCCTCTAAGGTTTCAGAGAAGGCAAGAAGAGAAGTTCTTCGACTCAGACTTCTATGTCAGTTCCGAGTTTGAAGAAAGCAAGAGATCTGATGTTGTTAATCTTCTTTCCATTCATCATTGATGGGTTCGGGTTCTGAGCCCTCAGAACTGAGTTGGCCTCTTTACCAAGCTCACGCCAGTCAAAAATACTCTCGAACTAAGTCTCTACCCAGAATGCCCTTCTCCCTGTTACCTCAGATCTCGTTTGCCGCATAGCCGTAAAGCCAGCTGAGTAGAACTTTATTTGATATTTGTTTGAAAGGTTTTCAAAATCTTCATATTTTATTGAGTAATTAGTATTTCTAGAGCATTTTCTTCTGTCTGATCTTATTTTTTCTTCTCTACTCTACTCATATTACCATTGGTAGACTTTTAAGTACCATTGATGGTACGTCCTTCCCTCCCTTACCCTTGTGGTATTCCTTCAGTACCATTGCTGGTATTGTCTTTTCTGTTTCACCTATTGGCTTTGGTGTTTAGCAAGGTGTTTTTCGATCTTCTCTACACATCTGTATTGATAGTTGTGATTTCTTTGAACGTTGTTTGACTAACTGGATGATACTGTTGGCCTGTAGTGTTTCTTTCTAAACATGTCTGATAAGAAGGGTACTTCAGGTATTAAGCATTGTGCCTCATGTAATGTCAAGTTACCTAATAGTGATTCTCATGATGACTGTGTGTACTGTTTGTGAGTGCCCCACCTTTTGGTGCAGCCTCTGTGTGACATTTGTCAGAGTTTCAGTCAACGCACTGTTAATGAGCGCAAAAATAAACTGATTCTGAAGGGGTTACTCAAGTCCCCCTTTTCAGAGGCCATTTCTGCGATGGAGGTCTCAATCCCTCTTACTAAAGACAAAAGAGGTCCCACTTGGTTCCCTCCTCACCATCGGGTGATCAGGGCAAGCCCGTAAAATCTAAGGTCCCAAAGTTGTCTTTGCAGCATAAATCTGCCTCTACGGCTCCGTTTTCCTTGGTTCCAAGCATCTCGAAACCTTCGATACAGGTGCCAGGTGTTCATTGTGTTTCACTGTTGCAGTCATTACAGTTGGGTTATCCTGCTGGTAGGCTACCCGCAGTCGGCCTGAATTCCAAAGTCTAGGTCCAGCGTCGGTTGCTGTCACCTCCTCCCTGACATCAGAGCGCCAGGGGTATAAAAGATGCAGCCGACGCCATTTTCTTCAGTCTTTCTTGCCGCGTGGTGCCCGAAGCAAAAGCAGTTTGCAAGCGCCGGTCGGCCGACTCCTAAGATTTTCGTATTCGAATTTCAGATCTGAAGTCTTCATTAAAAGCTATGTACCCCGTTGGGGAAACTTTTTTCTTGCTCCAGACCGATGTCAGAAAAAGTTAATAGTTGTATTTCTTGTGGGAAGCAAATACCTCATAAGGACTTCCATTCTTACTGTATTCCTTGCCTAGGCCCTGATCACGACATTGCTAATTGTCGATTTTGTGCTAGATTTAACAAACGCACTATTAAGCGTCGGTACGATTTTGCATTTCACTATTTTGGCAGAAGATTTAATTACAAGATGTCGTTGGATAGCCATCCGGCTACCGCAATTCAAAAGAAACGCAAAGAAAAAGAAAAGGACAGGCATCCGAGGTCCAAAACTGACAACAAGGCTTCTTCTAAGCCAGTCGCCAGTTCTCAGTGAGGCGCTTTCACAGCCCCTGACGCCCGCTACTTTAGAGCCGCAGGCCGCTTCCTACTCCCACGTGGAGCCGACTAGGCCGCTGGAAACTCAAGGTATTGGAACCTCAGAAACTATTCCCTCAGATGGGTCCGGAGCCACTGAGCAGGCATCGGCTTCTGAGGGTGTTTTCAGGCCTACACAGTTATATGTTAAAACTACTTCAGTTTCAAAGGCAAAGACTAAAGCATCTCTAAAGACAAAGAAACAAGTACAACAGCCCCATGGACAGGCCTCCATGCCTAAAAAACAGATGCTCAAAATGGCCAAAGACCTAATTACTTTGATCAGGGGTTCCCATCCCCCTCCAGATAAGAGGCCTAGGCAAGAGACAGAATATGAATCTTCAGATCAGGTTTCCATTTCTTCTAATTCCTCTTCTGATCAGGAATACTCTCTCCCTCCCTATGAGGATTCTGATGCTGAAGAATCTATCCCTTCAGCCTCTCCTCCTGAGGATTATTCTTTTGGGGAAACTCTGCATACCATGAGGGAGCATTTCCACTGGGAGAGCCAAGATTATTCAGACTCTAAGAAAAGGCTCAGAGACTTCCTTTTACTACCTCAGCACAGGCCCCTTGCTATTTCACCTGTATTAGACATTGTAGATGATGTATTTTCAGAGTCCAGTCTGACTCCTGACTCTTTACCTCCGGCTCCTGTTAATAAGCCAGACAGATACTGCAGGGTTCCTGATTCACATAAATTTCTTTTTAAGAACCCTGCTGCTGACCCAGAAACTATCTCTCAGGGTCCCAAAGGGGTCAAGGCTTCCACTGCAAAAAACCCTACCCCTTCTGACAGGGATTCTAGGGCACTGGACAGATGGGAAAAAAAATTTACACTTCTGCTACCTTGGCTATAATGGCTTTAAATTGTCAGTTTCATATGCTTAAATATCAGCAATATATTATGTCACTGCTTAAACAGAAACTGTTGATAAATTCTGAATGTGCAGAAAACAAAGAAATGCAGGATTTATTGCATGCAGCTGAACAAGTGGGAAAGCATACTTTGCAATGTGGTTTTGATTCTCTGGAGGCCTCCTGCAGGGCCGCTGTTACGGGTTCTATCATTAGGAGGCATGCTTGGTTAAAGGAATAGAATCTGCCTGATCATGTTAAAGCAAAATTATTAGATGCTCCGTTACAGCGTGATACCTTGTTTGGTGTTAAAGCAGAAGAGGTGTTGAAGAAAATGGAGGACAAAGCTAAATCTATGCAAACAGTCAAAGATTTCTTACAGGTACAGCCTCGAAGATTTAGCAGGCACTGGCCTACAAAGAATTGGTCCTTTCCCATGTCAGACAGGCCAGAAAGAGGCAGATACAGACGCCCTAGAGGTAGATCCCAGTCCCAAGGCTCATACAGGTCTAAACAATGGGATACTTCTACCTCCAAAAACGGAGAAGACAAATCACAGCCATACAGGAAACAATCCCAATGACTTCCCCCTGCCTGCGCCAAGCACTTATCTTCTGGCAGCACCTTTAGGGGGAAAACTACACTTTTTTCTCAAAATTGGCACATAATAACCCAGGGCAAATGGGTCTTGGATATAGTGTCACAAGGCTACAGGTTTCACTTTCACGCGCTGCCAAGGGCAAACGGTTTGCCAGACCTGCCAAAAAATCAATGGGCAGAGGCACAAAAGCAAGTGTCATCCCTCATGGACATGAGGGCCATTCAGCAAGTACCACAGCAAGAGCAGGGACAAGGATTTTACTCAAGACTGTTCTTGGTACCAAGAAAGGACAAAGCCTGGAGACCAATACTGGACCTATCTATTCTAAGCACACATCTGGATATTCCAAGATTCAAAATGTTGACTCTGCAGTAGCTTCTGCCCATGCTGAGCAAGAAGGCTTGGCTTGTGACTTTAGACCTAAAAGAGGCATACCTGCATGTCCCAATCAGACAGTCATGCAGAAGATACCTCAGATTCATAGCTGGCTCAATGCACTACCAATTCTCTGCACTGTCCTTTGGCTTATCTACTGCGCCCAGGGTCTTCACAAAATGCCTGGCTCCAGTAATTGCATTTTGCAGATAAAGAGGAATGCAAATATATCCTTACTTGGACGACTGCCTTATTCAAGCAGAGAACAAGGACATTCTACTACAGCATCTGGCATTTGTGAAAAGATTACTAACATGCCTAGGGTACACAGTAAACGAAAAGAAATCAAAACTAGTACCCTCTCAAGAGATAATATTCCTGGGTGCAAGCTTAAATACAACTGCCTAGATGGCTTATCTCACGCCAGACAAACAAAGGCAACTGACTACTTATTTCAAAATGTTGGCAACAAAGACCTAGCTATCTGCAAGAAAACTTCTGCAGGCTTTGGGCTTCATGGCATCCTGCATTCTGCTAATTCCATATGCAAGACTGCATATGAGGAAACTTCAATGGTATCTAAAAAGTGTTTGGACTCAACATTGCCACAGCCTGGAAACAATAATTACCCTCATTCCCTGCCTGCAACAGGAGTTTCAATGGTGGGCAAAGGCCTGTCACCACAACAAGGGGCAGCCATTCGCTTTACCCACAGCCAGGCAGATATTAACAACAGATGCTTCAGATTATGCCTGGGGGGCCCACATGTCAGGAAGATGTATTCAGGGCACATGGTCCGCAAGCCAAATGCATCTACATATCAACCAAAAAGAGATGCTAGTTGTTCAGAATGCCCTGACAGCCTTCAAGGATCTACTTCATCCGGGACAACTACTGATAAAAACGGACAATACTACAGTCATGTGGTACATAAACAAGCAGGGAGGCACTCATTCCTACCCCCTATGCAGACTAGCCATGAATTTGTGAGGCACAGCATTGACTTACCAAGTACATCTGCAGGCAGAATTCCTGCCAGGAAAGATAAATACTCTGGCAGACGAACTAAGCAGAAACCTCATGGCTCCCCACAAGTGGAAATTGGATCTGCAAGTCTTCAGCATGATAACAAGGAATTGGGGATGCCTGGACATAGATCTGTTTGCCTCCCCTCACAACTGCCAACTGCAGAGATTCTGCACAAGGACTTATCACAAGCAAGCATGGAAAGTGGATGCTCTATCTTTCAGCTGGAAAAACGTAACAGTATATGCCTTTCCTCCACTGCCTCTCCTCCCCAAGGTACTCCTAAAAGTCAGACAAGAGAAGCCAAGAATGGTACTGATTGCCCCAGACTGGCCCCGCCAGCACTGGTACCCAATCCTAAGGAACTTGTCTCAATACCCAGCCTGGATATTACCTCAAATTCCTCACTTACTTTCCCAACACAACAATCAGATCCTGCACAGCCAACTAAAGACCTTAAATCTGGCAGCATGGTGGATAATGTAGTCATTCAAAACACACCTCTCTCTAAAGCAATGATGGATGTTATTTTGGAGGTCAGGAGGCCTTGTACCAGAAAATCTTATGCTGAAAAATGGAAAAGATTCTGTGCTTGGAACCACGCACAAGGGATTGACACGACTGTACCAAATATTCCTCAGATTTTGCAATATTTTACTGAGATGCTGGACAAAGGCCTATCCTTTTCGTCAATTAAGATTCATGCCTCTGCCATTTCAACTCATTACAATACAGAGCCACCTATTTTTTCTCATCCTTTATTAAGGCAGTACCTCAGAGGAGCCAAAAACTTAAGGCCTCCAAGGAGATCACCAGTACCGGCATGGGACCTCAATTATGTCTTGGAAAAACTCACCCTGCCTCCTTTTGAGCCAGCTGCTACAGCTGATATAAAATTTTTATCATGGAAAACAGCTCTGCTCCTAGCAATAACCTCTGCAAGACGAGTCTCAGAGCTACAGGCACTCATGGCTGTGGAACCTTTTATCATTTTCCATCCAGATAGGGTTTCTCTGAGGACAAACCCGACATTTATGCCTAAGGTAGTGTCCAGTGTGGCCCTTAACCAATCTATTCATTTGCCTACCTTTTACCCAAACCCTCAGAATAAGTGTGAGAGACTTTTGCATTCTTTTGACATACACAGACAGCTGCACTTCTACTTGGACAGAACCAAAGCTTTCAGAAAGACTGAGCAATTACTAGTGGCATATGCTGCAGGATCACAAGGAAAAGCTATCTCAAAGCAGACTATTTCAAAGTGGATAGGCCACTGCATTCATTTCTGCTATTCACAACATGGTAAATCAGTGCCTAAGGGCATTGGGCCACATTCAACCAGAGCAGCAGCCACTTCAGCAACCTTCCTCAGAGAAGTCCCAACCAAAGACATTTTAGAGGCTGCAACCTGGAGTTCAGTGCACACTTTTACAAAGAACTATCATTTACCACTCTACTCTAAATCCAGGGCAGGCTTTGCCACTGCAGTTCTGCAGGGCCTCATAGCTGCACCTAATCCTATTTAGCTCCAGCCTCCCAACCTTAGCTTTGGGATTCAACCCAATTGTAATGACTGCAACAGTGAAACACGATGAACATAGTACAGTTGTGTACTTACCATAAATGTAGATGTTCGAATGTATTCACTGTTGCAGTCCAGGTTACCCTCCCACCATCCCCCTTATCTTTGCTGGAACTTATCTGTACTTCTCTATTCTATACAACCTATGTGGTGTATTTGCTTGTAGATGAAGGAAAAATGTAACTTGGTGCATGCATGCTTTATTGACATATTTTTAGCCTACCCTTTTGGGGCACCTGACATCTGGGGCAAGAAAAACTGAAGAAAATGGCTTCGGCTGTATCTTTTGTACCCCTGGCGCTCTGACGTCAGGGAGGGGGTGACAGCAACCGACGTCGGGCCTAGACTTTGGAATTCAGGCTGACTGCGGGTAGCCTGCCAGCAGGATACCCCAATTGGTAATGACTGCAACAGTGAATACACTCGAACATCTACATTTATGGTAAGTACACAACTGTACTTTTTGGCACCGGTCCTGCCTCCGGCACTGATTATAGATCATACTATGCCTTTTTTGACTTCGGCACCTGTGGCCACTTTGGCTCAGGGCATACGTTCGACAGCTTCGTTAGTTACCATTTTGGAATCGACCGTTTCTGCTCCAAGTGCCACTTTGGCACCGAGTATTGTTCTGACTTCACTGGAATTGACTCCTCTACTACCAGTCTCAAAACTTGAGACATTGGTGCCAGTAGACCTTGCACCATGGGCCCAATACTCCCCTTCCATACATCTGTTTCTGGGCCAAGCGTATAGCCCTTTCATTGAATGTCCTGACTGTCCATCCGGAGTATCCACTAGATCCACCAGGAGCCTGTCTGAACACGATGTGGTGCGTCTTGAGGACCAGCTGTTGTTAGCCAGGGGGATACCCGCACTTTCTAAGACCTATCCACCTACAGGATTTGGGTTAACTTATCCACAAACTCCATCTTACACTCCTCCATTCTGGTTCCGAAGCCGTCTGCTCCTAAATCCTTTTTGGAACCCACCTCCTCGGCACCTACAGTGCATATCACTCCAGCTCCGAGTTTACCTCTTTGGTCTTCGGTTCCTGCGGAACTGGTCTTTCCTCAATCTGGGGATGGGGAATGGGCGTTTTGACCCTTGCCAAAAACCATCTTTCTCCTCGGTTCCATCCTCGGCACCAGTAGCCGCGTCCGCACTGATCCCGCTTGAGACTCCATCTGTGGGGGCGGGCTCGTCAGAGTGGGGTGTGACCCTGTTTCTAAGGTTGTCTTTCTCGGTTCTGGGCTCCCATCCCTCTTCGGGCAGGCCTGACTTCCACGCGATGGAGAGGGCTCTTGCTTCTGGCAGCACTCCTTTGATGTCAAAACCCCAGTTTTCACCCCATGAGCTACAGCTGTCACAGACCACCTCCCCAGGACACCGGGCAGAAAATCCGCAGGACACTCCTGTTCAGGGTATACACTCTTCCGAGTCCTCCTCAGAGACCCCCACTGAGGAGCCCCCTCAGAAGAGGACATGCAAGAGGAAGCACGTGGACTCACTCGAGGAGTCTTTAACTGAAGACACAGATTACGATGATGGCGAAGGGTCCCTCAGTTGCCTCCTAATGATGTCTCCTTCTGAGACATCCTGGAAATACTTAAGCAAAGAGGTGACTGGAAGCCCTCCAAGCCTTCATCTGAGGAGTCCGTGTTCCTGCAGGCTTTCCGTGCCCGACCTTCTACCTTTTGGGTGACCCCGCCAGCCGACAAACTCATCCAGCTCATCGTACAGTGCGCTTGGAAGAACCCCAATTCCATTGAGACAATCCCTCATAGACCAGACAAAACTCTTTCCTCTCCTGAGGGGAACCCCCATTGGTCCAAAGGGTTACCAGTCGATGCCATGGTAGTGGCAGCGGCCACAAAAAAGGACTTGGCTGAGGAAAGTCTTGCTGTTCATCCACCCAACAGGGAGTACCGGGCGGTGGACAGACTTGGGAAGCATGTTTTTGCATCAGGGATCTTTGCCATATGGTCCCTGAACTATTTAGCACATTTTACAAGGCTCCAGAGGGATTTGATCTCCAAACTCTCTGGGACACTCACAGGACAGTTGTCTGACAAGGTCAGGGACAAAGTGGCCTCGCAGCTCGCAACCCTGGAATCGATATCCAACTTATCCATGAGGTTGCTTTCACATGCAACTGAAGGGGCGTCTAGAGCAGCGGGTTCAGGCATTGTCATGAGGTGTCATGCCTGGATGCGCATTTGTGACCTTGTGGATCCCTTCAGGTCTTCCTTTCTGAATGCTCCCATCGAAGCTTCGTCCCTTTTTGGCTCCAAAGTAAAGGACACGCTAGCCAGGTGCGAGCAAGATGGAAAGATCCTGTCTGCCATAGGCCTATGGTTTTCCAATCCTCAGTGTACCTTCTCCAGGAATTAGAGGAGTGAGAAAATGTGGCACAAAAAAATCTCAGGGTCCTTTCCGTATCACACGTGGTGATGATACCCCCAAGGGCAGAGGAGGTAACAGTTTCAGAAGACGCCCCCTACAGAGGCAGAGGGAGTCCTCATAACCAAGGCTCCAGGGACTCCTTCTCTGAAAAACCTTATCAGTGTTCCTGAGGAGCAGCCCAATTGCTTACCTCTGGAAGCAGTCGGGGGGTCGTTTCTGTCTGCACCAAGCTGCCTGGCAATCCATTACCACTGATCGTTGGGTGCAGAGTATCATCACCAGAGGTTACACCATTCCCCTTTTTTGTCAGCCAAATCTTCCAAGAAAACTTCCCGACATTCCACCCAGTCAAAGGGAAGAAGCAGCTTCAGAGATAATAAAGCTGTCTCAAAAAAGAGTCATCCAACCAGTCTCAACAGTCCAACATGGATTCAGATTCTACTCATGATACTTTCTGGTGCCAAAAAAGACAGGGGACTGGAGACCCATTTTGGATCTCAGCAGCTTAAACAAGTCTGTCACCCAAACCAATTTCTGGATGGTCACGGTTCAGTCCATTCTCCCTTTTTTAAGGGAAGGCGATTGGATGTGCTTGATAGATCTCCAGGATGTGTATTACCACATCAAAATGGAGAAACACTCCAGGAGTCTGCTTTGCTTCCGGCTAGGGGCCAGTCATTATCAATTTCGCACTCTGCCATCCAGTCTCTCTACAGCCCACAGAGTGTTCATGAAGTGCATGGCAGTGGTCACAGCTCACTTGAGACTACAAGGATTCCAGGTGTTTCCATATCTGGCTCCTCACCGCCCCCACCAAAGCATCTTCTGGTAACAGCACTGCATTGTACTCTCTCTGGCAAAATTGTTGGGAATAACGATACATTGGGAGAAGTCAAACCTTGCTCCTACACAATGAATAAAATTCATTGGAGCAGTGTTCAATACTCGGTCCTGTCTAGTATCACTCCCAATTCAAAGAATCCACCGTTTGAGGCTTCAGCTCCGAGTGATACTCTCTCAAACAAAAGTCTCAGCAAGAGAAGTTCTTCAGGCCCTAGGTTCTATGACAGCTTCAATCCCGATAGTGCTCTAGCAAAGCTACATATGCGGATCCTGCAATAGCTCCTTCTTTGTCAATGGTTCCCAAACTATCACCTCCTCTATTACCAGATTCTAATAACCAACTCCTGCAAATAGGACCTCCTGTGTTGGATGAGGCTAGACGTAGAACTTTGGAGTCACCCATTCCAGTCCCCTCAGCCCAGAGCCATTGTGAACACAGATGCTTCCCTGATCGAGTGGGGGGGCCATTTCCAGGGGGAAGACAGCCCAAGGCACATGGTCCACCTCAGAGGCTCACCCTGCATATCATTGTTCTGGAACTGAGAACTGTGCTGTTAGCGTTGCAGGCCTTTCATTCGGCTCTCCCTTCCAGGACAATTGCAATTCAGTCAGACAATATGTCAGTGGTGTGGTATATCAACAAACAAGGAGGAACCAAGTCCTACCCCTTATGTCGAGAAGCTGTGAGAATTTGGCAGTGGGCGATAGCTTCCAACTGCTTTCTAATAACAATGCATATCCCGGGGAACTCCAGCGTGATTGCAGACAAACTGAGCAGATGCATCTTCATGTCTCACAAGTGGTCTCTCAACCCCGAGGTGGAGACAGAAATCTTCAGCCACTGGGGCCAGCCTTGCTGCAACCCATCGAACAAGTGCAGCAGCTGTTTCGACCTACTTTCCCCAGAGGGGGAGTCACTGAGGGACGCTGTAATCCACGATTGACCCACAGGAATTCTTTGTGCTTATCCTCCCACCCACCCCCCCAATTCCACAATTTCTCAAGAAAGCTCTTCGGGTGAGATGCAAGGTGATCCTCGTAGCTCCGTTCTGGCCTTGACAAGTTTGGTTACCCTTTCTTCGGCCTCACCTAATATATCTGCCATGGATTCTGGACCCTCTACCAGATCTAATTACTCACCCCCAAGGGTTGAGTCACCCAAATCTGTCCACTCTCAAGTTGACTGTTTTGTTTCTCCACTTCCATTAGTTGCCAAGCAAGCAAATCTCTCCTCACTGGTTTGAGACATCATTCTGGCCTCTCATAAACCATCCACAAGAAAACTATATCAGGATAAATGGAAAAGGTTCTCCATCTGGTCTAAGGATAACAGGCTAAACCCTTATTTGGCTCCAGTTACTGCGGTACTTCAATACCTGGCTAAGTTTTTTGATAATGGAGCCTCTGCCTCTACTGTACGAGTACACCTACGACAATTTCTAATTTTCACAGTGGTATAGAATGGTACTCCTCTTATCTCTTTACGCATTTGCAAGGCCTTCCTCAAGGGAACCTCTCATATCAGGCCTCCTGTCAGACAGCCTGTGGAACCATGGAACCTTACTTTAGTCCTTTAGTCTTTAACTCAAAAACCTTTTTAACCTGCTGCGATGTGCGACCTAAAGTTTTTGTCTTGGAAATCCCTGTTTTTAGTAGCCATCAAGTCTGCCAGATGGGTCTCGGAGCTACAGGCTTTGTGTAAGATGAGGCGCTATCTGGTCTTTCATAAAGAGAAAGTGTCACTTCGGACAAATCCATCCTTCCTTCCCAAAGTTGTTTCTGAATTCTCCATAAACCAGACCATTGATTTACCTGTGTTCTTTCCGAATTTTGCTAATAGAGGAGAGTACTGCCTTTACTCCTTAGACGTACATAGACAATTGAGATTTTACCTAGACAGGACCAAACTTATCTGTAAATCCGAACAGCTTTTCATCTCTTTTTCTGGGTCCAGAAAGGGAGAGGCTGTTTCCAAGGTTACATTATTAAAATGGATAAGGGACTGCATACATTTCAAGTATTCCCTCAGTAACGAACCTATGCCAAAAGTTAAAGCTCACTCCACTAGATCTATGGCAACATCTGTAGCTTTCCATTCCAGGGCTTCCATGGATGACATCGGCACAACAGCTACTTGGGCTAAGCCTCATACCTTTATCAATCATCATAAATTGGACTTGGTCTCCAGAGGGAGAACTGCCTTCGACTCAGTGGTATTCAGGAACGTTCTTCCATAAGGGCCGCCCATGGACCTCTGGTAGCTTGAGATTCTGCCCCATCAGTGATGAATGGAAAGAAGAATAACAACATCAGATAAAGAAGTTATGTCTTACCATAACGTTCCATCTATGTTGTTCATCTTCTTTCCACTTCCCACCCTCCTCCCCCCTCCTAAGGCTCCTGGGGGATGCTTTGGGTCTAAGTGGTGTCCTAGGGTTTTTACACAGAAGTGGCTTCGGTTTTACTTGTCTCTCTCTAGCAAACTCGATCTGAGGTAACGGGGAGAAGGGCATTCTGGGTGGAAACTTGGCTCGAGAGTTTTGTTGGCTGCGTGAGCTTGTAACGAGGCCGACTCGGTTCCGAGGGCTCAGAACCGAACCCATCAGTGATGAATGAAAAAAGATGAACAACACAGATGGAACATTATGGTAAGACATAACTTCTTTTTTTGAGTCCATCTTCTCCCTTGCATCCGAGAACCAAACCGTGCAAGCCTTTGGTTCTAACAGAATCATCAGAACCAGAGAGTATTACCAGTAAGTTTTCAGATCTAACCTCATATTCAGTTCCGATAGTTCAAGAAAAAGGATATGTTTTGGTGGAGCTCTTCGGAACTGATGCCGCAAGTAAAAGATTCATCTTCCACTACCTTTTTCATATCTAGGACTCAATATTCACCAACAATTGACCCACTTCCAGATAGATTTTTTTCTCCTTTCTTAGAAAGACCCAGATCTTCATCTGTCATGTCCACCCGTTCTTCCAGAAGTCTTACTGAAGATGATGTGGAGAGATTGGTGAGTAAAATTCTCTGGGTGCAAGGTGTGACAGGGAACATTTTTGGTTCCTACCCCCATGGGTCAGGAACTTCAGTCTTCAACTTCCCCTCCTTTAATTCCTTCTCTAACTTCACTGGAAGCTTTAGAGACCACAGTTCTGAGCTTTCCAGTGCCAACTACATTGGATCTGAAGACATCCTTACCTCCGGATCTGATGATTGCTCTGAGTTCTTTGGTTCATTCAGAAATTGGAGACTTCTTGGAACCGTATCTGTCCTGTTGGTTCTGAGGGGGCTGGAGTTGACTCATATTTTTACAGAGCCATCTCTGTACCTCAGCCCTTCATCACAAATCAGCTTGGCTGTGGTTGCCTCAGGAGCGATCTCCTCAGGGTAGGGAGGGACTCCGGCTCAGAGATCTGCCGCCTCAGATATGGGGTCCTTTCCTTCTCCGAGTGGATCTACTTTCGAGGGTATGGAGAGAGCCATATCTGCTTCAGTCAGTCAGTCATTTCCTTCCCTCTCTGAACAGCCAACTCCATCACATTTTCATTCAGAACCTCAACCATTGCCTTTACTTGGACTGGGACAGCAAATACCAAAGCCTGAGGTTTTCCAGCAGGATGCACTCTCTTCTTCCATGACCTCCCCAGACCACCCCACTGATGAGGTCCCTAGGAAGAAGTGCAAGAGGAAGCACTTGGATTCTCCAGAAGAATCTATCACAGAAGACATGGATTTCGATGAAGGTGGTGTATCCCCAAGGTCACCTCCTGATGATGTCTCATTTGGAGACATCCTAGAAGTCCCTAAGCAGAGAGGTGATTGGAAGTCCTCCAGTCATTCGTCTGAGAAATCCGTGTACCTGCAGGCTTTTGGTACCTGCCCATTATCATCCTGGGTAATGCCACTTCCATTGAGTTGATCTCTCAGCAGGCATGGAAGGCCCCTGATTCCATTGAGCTGATCCCCAGAAGACCGGACAGAATTATCACTGTCCCCAAGGATATGCCATTCTGGACAAAAGGTTTGCCTTTGGATGCCATGGTTATGGTGGCAGCCATGAAAAAGGAACTAGCAGAGGAAAGTTCCTGTATCCATCCTCCCAACAAGGAGTCTCGGCTGATGGATAGATTTGGGAAGCGAGTTTGTGTGTCAGTGACCTTTACCTTACGGTTCTTGAACTATCTGGCACATTTTACCAACCTACAGAGGGATTTGATTAATGAACTTTCAAATACCCCCTCAAGAACCATTTCTGAAGAGGTTCGGGAGTCTTTTCCCTCTCAGTTGGCCACCCTAACTTCTTGAGGCTTAGTTCGTATGTAGCCGAAAGAACAACCAGAACAGCAGGTTCAGGTGTTGCCATAAGGAGACATGCTTGGATGCACTTGTGTGATTTTGTGGATCCCTTTAAGTCTTTCTTTGTCAATGTTCCTTTTGATGGCACGTCCTTGTTTGGCCCTAAATTTAAAGAAGCAATTGACCAGGTCTGAGAAAGATAGGAAAACCCTTTCTGCTGTGGGTGTACATTTTTCCACTCTACAAAGATTATTTTCAAGGAATCGACACAGTGGTGGGAAAATGTGGTTCAGGAAATTCCAAGGGTCTTCTCAAGACACACGTGGTGGTGGTTCTCCAGGGGCAGAGGGGGGAACTCTAATGGGAAATGCCACCCTCATGGCAGAGGGAGGCCCGCAAAATGAAGGGTACAGAAATTCTTTCTTTGGTAAACTCTTTCAGCGCTCCTGAAAGAAGGCACAACTGTCCTCCTCTGTCAGTCAGGGGTCTCTGGTCCCTGCATTAGACAGCCTGGCTAGAGATAACTTCTGATACTTGGGTGCAGGTGATAATATCCAGAAGTTATATTATACCATTTTCCCTTCCTCTGTTCACTTGCAAAAAAATCCTAGATGTTCCACCCAGTCAAATGGAACAAGCAGCACAACAAATACACAAACTACTAGAAAGAGTCATCCAGCAGGTCCCACCAGACCAAAGAGAATCTGGAATTTACTCAAGGTTCTTTTTAGTGCCAAAAAAAAGGCAGGGGACTGGACCAATTTTGGATCTCAGCAATCTAAACAAATCAGTTTGGCGAACCAAATTCTGGATGGTCATAGTTCAGTCCATTCTTCCTTTTTGGAACAGGATAACTGGATGTGCTCAAGAGACCTTCAGGATGAGTACTATCATGTAAAGATGCACAGATAATCCAGAAGGCACTTGTGCTTCCAGCTGGGAGCAAGTCGGCACCAGTTCAGAGTACTGCCCTTTGGCCTCACCACAGCCCCAGGGTGTTCACCAAGTGCATGGCAGTAGTAGCAGCTCACTTGAGACACCAAGGATTCCAGCTGTTTCCGTATTTGGATGACTTGCTCATCACCTCCATGACCAGACACCAACTACTAGAGGCAAGAGAAGAAGTTCTCCAAACATACTCTTTCCTGGGCATAACCATAAATTACGAAAAATCTCACCTTGAACCAACACAAACACTAGATTTCATAGGGGCTTCCTTAAACACAAAGACTGCAATTGCCTCTCTTCCCCCACAAAGTGTGGAGATGATCCAATTTCAAGTCAGGAGAATAATCAACAATAACAAAGTGCCAGCAAGATTAGTTCTTCAGGCACTGGGGTCCATGGCAGCATCGATAACACTTGTTCCCCTGGCAAGATTTCACATGGGAATTTTACAATGGCTGCTTGCAGCACAGTGGTATATCCTTTATCAACCAGTGTCAATGCCAATTGTAATCACCAGTGTTTGCAAAAGAGATCTCACATGGTGGATTTATTTGGATCAAATTTTATAGGGTCGTCCTTTCATTTCCTCTCAGCACAGGACCACAGTGACCATGGAAGCTTCTCAGTTAGGGAGGAGGGGGCATTGTCTGGGGAGGACGGTCTAAGGCACTTGGTCCCCCAGTAGAGGCCAATTTGGACATCAATGTCCTAGAGATGAGAGCAGTGCTTTTAGCGTTGCAGGCCTTCCAATATGTTCTCCCCTTGAGGACAATTGCAATTCAAATGGACAACATGTCAGTAGTTTGGTACATCGGCAAACAAGGAGGAACCCGATCCCTACCTACTGTGTCAGGAAGCTCTGAAAGTGTTGACGTGGGCGATCTTATCCAACTGCTTTCTCATAGCAACGCACATTCCAGGGAAGTGATAGCAGACAAATTGAGCAGGTGCATACTTTTACCTCACAAGTAGTCTCTCAATCAAAAAGTGTCGGAAAGGATATTCCGAAAATGGGTTGAGCCATGTTGCGACCTGTTGCCTATCCCCCAAACAACAAGTGCAGCAACTTTTTTCCCTTCATCACCCCAGACAGGGAGTTACCAAGGGATGCTGTTCTCTACAATTGCCCCCCCGGTCTCCTGTATGCCTTTCCACCAATTCCATGAATTCCCAAATGCCTTCAAAAAGCAATCAAGTTGAAGAACACAGTTATCCTCATTGCACCTTATTGGCCTCAACAGATTTGGTTCCCCTTCACTTGGCCTCATCTAATTCAACAGCATTGGATTCTGGATCCAACTCCAGATTTCCTGTCTCACCCGACAGGCATGGTTCATCTGGACATTCCAAATCTCAAGCTGACAGCTTGGTTTCTCCAATTCCATTAGTAGCCAGACAACCTGTGCCCTGTTCCCCTGTCTGATACATACTGTTGTCTTCCCATAAACCATCTACACAAAAGCTTTAATGTAGTAAATGGAAGAGATGTGCACATTGGGGGCTTAATAATAACATTGAACCTTTTTTGTCTCCAGTCCACGATATTCTAGTTTTTTTGGCTTCGCTTGTCAATGAAGAGGCTTCGTCTTCCACTATCAGAGTACAGTTGGCAGCTCTATCCAATTTTCACATTGGCTTTCAGGGCTCCTTGGTTGCTGCGTACAAGTTTTGTAAAGCCTTTTTGAGGGGTACTCTTCTTTTAAAGTCTCCTTACGAGGAGCCTACTCCTCTTTGGGACCTGAATTTGGTGTTGCAAGCAATCACTCAGTCTCCCTTTGAACCAGCTAATGATTGCGATATTAAGTTCATGCCTTGTAAAACTATTTGTTTAGTGGCAGTAACTTCCGCAAGAAGGATTTCATACATTCAAGCTTTGCTAAACCACCATACCTAATTTTCTCAAAAACAGAGTCTCGCTCAGTACCAACCCCTCATTTCTACCTAAGGTGGTTTCAGAGACCAACATCAGCAAGTGCATTAACCTGCCAGTGTTCTTCCCCAACTTTTCTAACAAAGGAGAATATTGCTTACATTTACTAGATAAAATGGAAAGGAAGGAAAGAAATAGAATGCCACCATGGAAGCATCACATAGGTAAAAAAAATGAAGAAAAGGGAAACAAACCTTCAAAAAGATGTGGAAAAGGAAATGCACAGTATCAGAACAGACGAGGATTTATCATACACTATTCCCAGTAGTAAACTAAAAATATCAGCACAAACAGGAAAAAAATTAAAAGGTATGCAGATAAATATAAAGTACCTCGTTGGTGAACAAAAAAAGGTTTTACAGAGAAATGGAAAACAAAACAAAAAGCATTGAAACATCATCAAAAGAAGAAGTAGGCCCCTGTTGAATGTAAAAAAATGCTAAATGGATAGTAGAATTAAAATAATCCATAAGGAGTACTGTAATGTAGGTAATATGAAACAGGATAAATTAATAGCCAGAGAAATTGAGACAAAATTAAGAAAATCTGTTTTAACTGGAAAACCCCAGGCCCAGACATAGTACTTAACTTTTGGCTCAAAGATGTTTATATATTTACACAAAGCTTTAACCCAAAGTAAGAATTATTTATATACACATCCTGAACAAACACCAGCTTGATTAACAACAGGATAAACAACATTCCCCCTTAAGACTGAACCTGAAAGTCATCCTAAGAACAATGGACTAATAACGTGCCTTCCAACAATTTAAAAATGTTTATACTGGAATTGATGCAGAGACAGAGTCTACCATCATTTTGAAAAAAAGTTAATTATGACAGTAAAACAAAAAAAAAAGAAAATAATAAAAAGGTCATATAGAAAAAGGATAATTTGTTTCTAAACAAAGCCATAACCGAGAGTTGTAGAAGGGTGTGTGTGTGTGGCATGTATAGATTACAGAAAAGCATTTGACAGCATCCCATTACAAACAAAAAAGCATACTCTATACTGATTACTTTGCATTGCAAAGACTATGAAACAGTGGCAAATTACTTTGCAGCGGAATCTTGACAAAGGGCAAATTAGTATCCCAGAGGTAAAAATTCAAAGGGGGATATTCCAGGGTGATTCTTTGTCAGCACTGCTCTTTTGTCTTGCCGTTAACTCATTAAGCCATTTACTTAACAGATTCGGCTATGGTTACAATTTAACTCCCAGAAACCAACCTTTTTAAAGACAACTCCTCTATCTTTTAGGATGACTTAAAATTGTGTAGTTCATCAGATGGGAAGTTGAAGCACAACTACAAGTGGTAAAAACCTTCAAAGGATCATATTAGAATGATAAATGTTCAAAAGCAGCATTTAAAAAAAAGGAAAGCTGCAGCACCAAGAAAACATCAGTTTGGGACAGGAACGTGATATAAAGAAACTTCAGCAGGAGGAAGTGTATAAATATTTGTAAATAGATGAAAGGTCAGCAGTAAAACAATAACAAATGAAAACAAAGCTCAGTATGGAATGCTTAAGAAGACAAACTAATATTGACAATTCCCTTGACATCTATAATAAAGTCCAAGCTATAAATCAGTTGGCTCTTCCTGTTCTAACTTACAACTTTGGGTGATGGACTGGCTCCAAAAATTGTTAAATTAATTGAATGTAAAAAAAAAAAAAAAAAAGAAAGAAAAATGCTTGAAGCTTATCAAATGGTATGTAAAACTCTATGAAGAAAAGAAATTGTCTTACCATAACATTCCATCTGTGTTATAGATCTTTGTTCATTCATTACAGATAAGACCTCGGTTCCGTCCTCGGAACCAATACGGCCGTTTCCCAGCTCACGCAAGCCACAAACTCTCAGCTGAGAACCTACCCACAATGCCCCTCTCCTGATTACTCTTGATCGAGTTTGCCCACCTTAGATAAAAGATGTAGTACTAGAAAAAATAGTAGGAGGCTCTGTCTGAGCAAATACCCTAACCAGGAGTTCCTAAGGTCCACCAGGAGTCCAGGCAGGGGGAAGGAGGATGGGAAGTAATGAATGAACAAAGATCTACAACACAGATGGAACGTTATGGTAAGACATAACTTCTTTATCTGATGTTGTAAATCTTTGTTTATCCATTACAGATAGGACCAAGTCCCCAGCTACTTGAGTCCTGGGTAGTCCTAAGGAAGGATATTCCTGAGCACCATAGAACTAAAAGATGCTCATCCCCTGGAGGCCAAATCCAATTTGTAATGAGATATAAAGGTATGAGGTCTTGCCCAAGTGGCTGCTGCGCATATATCATCCATAGAGGCTCTGGAATGAAAAGCTACAGAAGTAGCCATAGATCTGGTAGAATGAGCCTTTATTCTGGAAGGTAAGGATAGCTTATTGTCCTTCAAGAATGCAACTGCAGTCATAACATATGGGTTGTCCTGCCTCAGGCAGCCCTCGGTCGGGCGAATTCCAAAGTCTGGGTCCGGCGTCGGCTGGTGTCGCCTCCTCTCCGACGTCACAACGGCTGGAGTATAAAGGCATCGGCCGACGCCATCTTCTTCAGTCTTTCTTGCCGCGCGGTGCCCGAAGCAGAAGCACTTCGCAAGTGCCGGTCAGTCAGCTCCTGTGTTTTCAGTACCGAAGTCATCTAAAAGCTAAGTACCCCGTTGGGGAACATTTATTCTTGCCTCAGCCGATGTCAGAACAAATTGAGAAAGTTAATAATTGTTTGTCTTGTGGTAAACAAATACCTCATAAGGACTTCCATTCTCTCTGCCTTCCTTGCCTGGGCCCAGACTACGACGTCTCTGCCTGTGCTGCCTGTGCCTGCTTTAATAAGCGCACTCTCAGGCGCCGGACAGAATTCGCCGAGAACTTCTTCGGTGAATCTTTTGCGTATATCATGCCGTCGGATCAACCGACAACCCAATCTGCTAAAAAACGCAAGGACCGGGACCGACATCCTCGGCCCGTGTCCACTACCGATGTTACTCCTAAACCCTCTGCTAGCGCTCCGGTCCCTTCGGAAGTGGTAAATCTACCGCTCCAGGCCGACGACACAGCGTTAACATGACCTTCAGTCTCGGAGATCTCTCCGGTGCCGGTTGTTGATTTTCCTCCGGAAACCGAAGTTCTGGATCTACCCGACACCATTCCTGTGGACAAGGTAACGCCTGCACGTGGGGCTGCTAGGCCTCCTGTATCCATGTCCATCAAGGCCTTTGCACGTGCTAAGGCCGCCAGTCAGGCCAAGGCCCATCCTAAACCTGCCCAGGCCCCTTCATCTGATAAGCAGATCATGTCTGTGGGTGCAGATCTTATTTCCCTTATCAGGGGGTCTCAGCCTCATCCGGACAGGGGTTCTCAGCCACCTGCAGAGAAAAGGCCTAGAACTGAGCAGGCGGACGACCTCTCCTCGGATGAAGCCTCTGGGGATTCTGAGCATTCTGATACTCAAGAAGAACCCTTCCAGGCCTACGAGGACTCTGATGCTGAGGAATCAATTCCCTCTGCCTCCCCTCCAGAGGATTTCTCATTTGGGGAAGTCCTGCATTCCATGAGGGAACATTTTCAATGGCAGGGTCAGGAATTCTCTGACTCCAGGAAAAGGCTTTGAACTTTCCTCAAGCTTCCCCAGCACAGACCTTTGGCTATCCCTCCAGTTATGGATGTTTTGGATGATGTTTTCTCTGACTCCAGTGCCAACCCTGATTCTCTTCCTCCTGCTCCTGTCAAGCGGACAGATATTATAGGGTCCCTGACACTCACAAGCACCTTTTAAGGCCCACTCTGTGGATCTAGAAACTATTTCACAGGGCCCCAAGGAGTGGCTTCCTCCTCTGCCAAAACCCACTGCCAGCTGACAGAGAAGCAAGGTCCCTGGAGAGATGGGGTAAAAGTATATACCTCTACTACCCTAGCCATGAGGTCTCTTAACTGCCTTTTTCACATGTTTCAGTACCAAGATTTTCTCCTGGATGATTTACAGAAAAAGTTAGCCTCTCCTGAGCCTATTGATAAAAGGCACTGCAGGATCATATACATAACACTCAGCAGGTTAATAACCATTTTCTGCAGTGTGGTTATGATGCACTGGAAGCTTCATGTAGGGCAGCTATGACTGGGGCTGTGATACGTAGACATGCTTGGTTGAAGGATCAGTCTTTGCCTGACCATGTTAAAGTAAAGTTACTGGCTGCACCTTTGGAAAAACAAAAGCTTTTTGGTGCTACTGCACAAGATGTATTGAAATCCATAGAGGAAAAAGCAAAGTCAGTACAGACAGTCAAGGATTTCCTTCAGGTTCAGCCACCCAGATTCAGCAGAAACTGGCCCTCAAAGAATTGGTCCTTCCCCGGCTCTGACAAGTTTCAAAGGGGAAAAAGCAGACGTGTCCGGGGTAGAGGGCAATACCGAGGATCTTACAGGGGCCGCCACTGGCAACCTCCAAATCAAAGAAGTGGCGCAGACAGTTCAGCTGCACCACAAGGACAATCACAATGACTTCCCTTCGCCTACAAAGGTTCAAAGAGAAGCACCTTTGGGCGGAAAATTAGCCTTATTCTCACAAAACTGGCATATCTTAACCAAAGACAACTGGATTCTGGATTTGATAGACAAAGGTTACAGATTCCACTTCCACACATTACCAATAAAACAAGGCATGCCAAACCTGCCACATCATCAAAGGGCAGAGGCACTCACTCAAGTTTCCAAGCTATTAAGTATAAAAGCAATAGAAAGGGTTCCTCCTCAGGAGCAAGGCCAGGGATTTTATTCAAGACGGTTCCTTGTTCCAAGAAAAGAAAACAAATGGAGACCCATACTGGACTTGTCAAATTTAAACACTTTCCTCATTGTGCCAAAGTTCAAAATGCTGACGTTGCAGCAACTTCTTCCCATGCTGGGCAAGGGGTCTTGGCTGGTCACTCTGGACCTCAAGGAGGCATACCTGCATGTCCCTATCAGACAAAGCTGCAGAAGATACCTCAGATTTCTTGCAGGGACAGAGCATTATCAATTCTCAGCATTGCCGTTTGGCTTATCTACTGCGCCCAGAGTGTTCACGAAATGCCTGGCATCAGTAGTGGCACACAGCAGACAGCAGGGGATTCAAATATACCCCTACTTGGACGACTGCCTCATACAAGCAGACAACAAACAAACCTTAAAAGGGAATTTGGACTATGTCATGCATCTACTGCAGGCCTTGGGATATACAGTCAACATTCAGAAGTCAAAATTACTACCATCCCAACAGATTACATTCCTAGGAGCCAAACTGGACACGGAAACCCAAATGGCCTACCTCACAGAGGAAAAACAGCAGCATTTACCAGAGTACTTCAAAGGCCTAGCAAAGCTTTCCCAGCTGACTGCAAGGAAAATCCTGCAGGCCCTGGGTTTCATGGCATCTTGCATCCTTCTGATACCTTTGGCAAGACTTCATATGAGAAAGCTGCAATGGTATTTAAAAAACTTATGGTCTCAACACAGCAACAGCCTAGAGGACATAATTCCACTTATTCCATGTCTACAGAAGGAATTTCTATGGTGGGCTCAAGCCAGTCAACTAAACAAAGGCATGTCTTTCAACAGACCCTCAAGCAGGCCAAATGATTACAACAGACGCCTCGGACCATGGATGGGGGGCGCACATGGAGGGCAGATGCATTCAAGGTCTATGGACGCCAAAGGAAAGACATCTGCACATAAACCAAAAGGAGATGTTGGCAGTGATACATGCCATCGAGATTTTCGAAAAATCACTACAACAAGGACATTTGCTAATAAGGACAGACAACACCACTGTCATGTGGTACATAAACAAGCAGGGAGGCACTCATTCTTATCCCCTCTGCAGACTAACAATGCTTCTCTGGGAAAAATCCCTGAGCCTGAAGATACACTTACAATCCCAGTTTGTACCAGGCAAGGACAATGTACTGGCGGGCAATCTGAGCAGAAATTTCATGGATCCACACGAATGGATGCTGCACCCTCACATTTTCTCTCAACTGACAAGGACATGGGGAAGACCGGACATGGATCTCTTCGCTTCCCACTTAAATCATCACCTGGAAAAGTTCTGCACAAGGACTCACCACCCTCTAGCTTGGAAAACGGATGCTCTCTCCTTCAGCTGGAATTCTCTAAAAATTTATGCATTCCCTCCCCTGCCTCTGCTGACCAAGGTGATACTGAAAATCAAAGCAGAACAACCAACAGGCATCTTGATAGCTCCAGACTGGCCCAGGCAACACTGGTACCCATTGCTTTTGACCATAACTCGGACCAAACCATGGCCTCTGACCCTATGGCCCCTGCTCCTAACGCAACACAATTACAGGACTGTACATCAAGACCTGAAAACATTGCATCTGACAGCCTGGAGGCTAACATGACTTCAACACCTAACTCTCTTTCCAAATCTGTTCAAGAGATCTTGCTGGAAGCACGCAGACCTTCCACCAGAAAAACCTATTCAGCCAAGTGGAAGAGATTCAGCATCTGGAATGCCAAAAGGGGTCAGGACACAGCATTACTGAGTATACCTCCTCAGATATTAGAATACTTGGCAGAACTATTTCATACTGGACTCTCATACTCCTCAATAAAGATCCATGCCTCAGCAATCTCAGCAAAATACAACTGTGACCCTCCAGTGTTTTCGCATCCTCTGCTAAGACAGTTTCTAAGAGGGATAAAGAATATCAAACCTCCCAGAAAACAGCCAGTACCTGCATGGGACCTCAACTACGTGTTGGAAAAACTAACTTTTCCTCCATTTGAGCCTGCAGCAACCTCAGAAATGCAATTTCTATCATGGAAGACGGCCTTCTTACTGGCAGTCACTTCTGCAAGAAGAGTTTCTGAAATACAGGCACTCATGGCAGTGCCCCCCTTCCTCATTTTTCATCAAGACAGAGTCTCTCTAAGAACCAATCCTACATTCATGCCAAAAGTTATTTCTAGGGTGTCTCTAAATCAAGCTATTCATCTACCTACATTCTTCCCCAATCCTCAAAATAGGGGGGAAAAACTTCTGCATACTTTGGACATACACAGACAACTGCACTACTACTTGGACAGAACTAAGGCCACCAGAAAGTCTGACCAGCTGTTTGTGGCCTATGCTGCTGGAGTACAAGGAAAAGCAATCTCCAAACAAACAATTTCAAAATGGATTGGACATTGCATCAGATTTTGCTATTCTTTTCATGGAAAAGGTGTGCTAGCCAATATTAGGCCACACTCCACCAGAGCTATAGCCACTTCCACAGCTTTCCTAAGAGGAGTGGCAACAAAGGACATTTTAGAGGCTGCTACATGGAGCTCCGTGCATACATTTACCAAGCACTACCACCTGCCCTTATACTCCAGATCCTGAGCAGGCTTTGCTTCGGCAGTCCTGCAGGGGATTTTAGCTACACCATCCTTATCATAGTTCCATCCACCCCCAGCTTGGCTATGGTATTCAACCCATATGTTATGACTGCAGTTGCATTCTTGAAGGACATAGTACAGTTTTGTACCTACCATAAATGTAGATGTCTGATAGATATGCAACTGCAGTCGGATTTTCCCACCCTCCTACCCCTCTGTATCCTTCTTTTTGGGTCCCTACCCCTTTTCCCTTCAGCTGGGGGTATCTCCTATGGTGTATCTGTTTATTACTGTTGTGCATGTTTGGAATTATTTTTTATCCATTTACCAAATTTAGCCTTCCTAAGAGGGCACCTGACATCTGGGGCAAGAAACACTGAAGAAGATGGCGTCAGCCGATGCCTTTATACTCCAGCCGTTGTGACGTCGGAGAGGAGGCGACACCAGCCGACGCCAGACCCATACTTTGGAATTCGGCCGACCGAGGGCTGTCTGAGGCAGGACAACCCATATGTTATGACTGCAGTTGCATATCTATAGGACATCTACATTTATGGTAGGTACAAAACTGTACTTTCTGTTGGTAGATAAAGGTAATGATGTTTATAAACCAGTAGAATAAAGTCACTTTGATAACAGGTTTACCCATTCTGGGTCCTGCAAAGGCCACAAACAATTGCTCTGTTTTCCTGAAAGATTTAGTCCTGTCCAAATAACAACAAAGCTGCTGGTGCACATCAAGAGTGTAAAAAATGTACTCCCCTCTATTAAAATGTCTTGGGAAGAAAACCGGCAGGTCAATAGATTGGTTAATGGAAAAGCCAGAAATTACCTTGGGCAAGAAAGAAGGGTCAGTACGAAGGGACAACCCTATCCGTGTGGAAGATCAAGTAAGGACTTTTGACACTTAAGGCCTGCAGGTCAGAAACTCTTCTCGCTGAGGTGAGTGCTACTAGATGTATGGCTTTCCATGACAAAAATTTCAAATCACATGAATCAAAGGGCTCGAAGGGAGAACCTGTGAGAGACGGAAGCACCAAAGTCATGTCCCAGGGTTCTAAGGGAAGTTTGACCGGAGGTTTAACATGTAATACTCCCTTCAAAAAGGTCTTGCATAGACGGTGTGACATAACTGAAGAATTATCAAGCCCATTATGAAAATTGGCGATAGCTGCTAATTGTACAGTGATCGTTGAAGCTGAGACTCCTGCATGTAAAAGAGTAGTCAGGTATTGTAGGGTCTTTTGAATAGGTATAGAGAAAGGGTCTAAGTTCTGGTCTTTAACCCAAGTAGAGAACGTAGTCCATTTACTAGAATAAACCTTTCTAGTGGAAGGTTTGTGTGAGGCCAGAAGAATTTCACGAATAGGAGATGGGATGTCAGGCAGCCTGGCAATCATTGGAAGTGGAGGAACCAAGCTGTGAGCTTGAGACTGTGTAGGTTCGGATAAATCAGTCCCTGAGGATGAGATAACAGGTCCTGGGAATAATCCAGGATCCACAGGCTGTGAATCAGATGAGGCCATAGAAACGGAAACCAGACGTCACGTGGCCAGTAGGGAGCAATGAGGATCACTTTCCTTTTCAACCTCTGAGCTTTTTGGAGAAATTTTGGAATGAGGCGAAATGGGGGAAAGGTATACAGAAGACCCAGGGGCCAATCGTGCATTAGAGAATCTGTTCGTGGTTCCCCCTGAGGGGTGATCAAGGCAAAATAGCTTCTGCATTCGTAGTTTAGAGGGGAAACAAACAGGTCGCAGCAAGGCTTGCCCCAATGTTGGAGGCATCAGGATGTTCCTGCTCAGATTGTTCGCAGTAAGGTTGGAAATCCCGGGAATGTGCATTGCTATAAGAAAGCAATTGGAAGCTATCACCCAGTGCCAAATCCTCATGGCTTCCTGACACAGGGGGTAAGATCTGCCTTGCTTGTTGATATACCAGATGACTGACGTTGTCTGACTGAATTGCGATGGTCCCCAAGAATATGGATGCATGGAACGCTTGCAATGCTAAGAAAACTGCCCTCAGTTCCAGGACATTTATGTGCAAGTTGGCCTCAATGGGTGTTCAGGTGCCTCGGACAGTCTTTCCCTGGAAATGCCCCCCCCCCCCCCAACAGTGAAGTATCCATGGTCACCGTGGCCGTGGGTTGGGGAAGACAGAACGGTCGACACCAAAGATTTGTTTGTGGCTTCATCTACCATAGCATTTTTCCTTGCAGCGGTTTGTAAGGAGTATTGTGGTTGAGTGGGTAAGTTAACAATGACCATTGTGCGGAAAGGACCCACTGCAGGATTCTCATGTGCAGTCTCGCCATTGGTACTAACGTAGTGGCAGCTGCCATGGAGCCCAAGAGTTGCAGTACAAGATGTGCTGGTACATATGTGTGAGGAAGAAGGTCTTGAATGTGGTGTCTTATTTTCAAAAGCCTATGAGGGGGAAGAGAAGCTTGACAGGATGTTGTGTCAAAGACCACTCCAATAAATTCCAGTGTCTTTGTTGGGGACATGTGAGATTTGTCTTTGTTGATTGTAATCCCCAAGCGGAGAGCGAGACCTTGAGTGTAAGAGAGGCTGCGGACTAGGAGATTCCTGGTCAGATCGGTAAGGAGCCATTCATCTAGATAGGGAAACACCTGGAATCCTTGTAGTCGAAGATGATCTACCACAACTGCCATACATTTGGTGAAGACTCGGGTGGCTGTCTAGAGACCGAATGGCAGTGCCCTGAATTGGTAGTGATTGGGCTCCCAGCCAGAAGCGGAGAAACCTCTAGGAGCAGTGATCCATCTTTATGTGGTAGTACGCATCCTGGAGGTCTATAGAGCACATCCAATTGTCCCTCCCTAGGAAGAGAAGAATGGACTATACTGTGACCATCCAGAATTTTTGAGGTTTGATAAATTTGTTCAGTAGGCTGAGATCCAGGATTGGTCTGCAGTCCCCTGTCTTTTTTGGCACTAAAAAGAACCTCGAGTAAAACCCGGATCCTGTCTGGTCTGGTGGGACTGGTTGGATGACTTTTTCTTAGCAGCTTTTCTATTTCTAAGGCTGCTAGTTCCCTCTAATTGGGTGGTACATCGGGGATTTGTTTGATGGGTCTGGGAGTTAAATCGAATGGTATTTGGTAGCCTCCGGATATTATTCTCTGCACCCAAACATCGGTAGTAATAAGATGCCAGGCTGGTAGATGCAGAGAAAAACGACCCCCAACTGCTTCCAGAGGAAAGCAATTGGGCTGCTGCTCAGGAACGTTGGTAGGGTCTGCTGGAGAAAGAATCTCTGTCATCGTGGTTATGCAGACCCCCCTCTACCCCATAAGGGGCGTCTTCCATATGAGTTGCTCCCTGTGCCCCGGGGGGATTGTTCACCATGAGTGTCACGAAAGGATCCTTGGGATTTCTTGAACCACATTTTCCTCCATTCTGGTTCCTGGATTTAGGACTTCTGGGGGTTGGAAAAGCGTATGCCCACAGCAGACAAGGTCTTTCCTTCTTTCTCACTACGTGCAAGTGTGTCTCGTACCTTGGATCCAAAAATTGCAGATTCATCGACAGCTGCATTGACGAAGGAAGATGTAAAGGGGTCTGCGAAGTCACACAACCACATCCAAGCATTATGTCTCATGACAACACCAGATGCGGCAGCTTGAGCTGCCCCTCAGTGGTGTGAGATATCAAACGCATCGAGGAGTTCAAGATGGATTCAGGGGTAGATAGCTTCAAGGCGACAGTGTCATGCACCTCATCAGGCAGTACCCCGCCAAAGAGGAAGACAGTTCGGAAATTAGGTCTCTTTGGAGGCAAGTAAAGTGTGCCAAATAGTTCAGCGACCGAATGGCGAAGGTTGCTGAAGCATAGTTCTGCTTCCCTAGTCTGTCCATGGTCCGGGACTGACTCCTTGTTTGGAGGATGGACAGTGGAACTATTTTCTGCCAGTTCCCTCTTGGTGGCCACCGCCACAACCATAGAATCAACTGTCAACTGCTTGGACTAGTGGGGCTGGTATACAGGTGCAGATAAAATTTTGTCTGGCCTCCGAGAGGCAGGTTCTACATTGTCCAGGGCCTTCCAGACACACTGCACAATTAGTTTAACAAGGTCATCTGCTGGTGGGGTCATCCAGGAAGTAGACGGCTGGGCATGGAAGGTCTGCAGGAACACCGATTCCTCAGTAGAAGGGTTAGAGGACTTCCATTCCCCACACTGTTTGAGGATTTTGAGAATGTCTCTGAATGAAACGTCGTCTGGGGTAAAACGTGGGGACCCTTCCCCCTCATCATAATTAGTGTCTTCTGTGATAGATTCCTCCGGGGAATCAAGGTGCTTCCTCTTGCACCGTTTCTTCGGGAGTGGCTGACTAGTGGGATCTTCTGAGGAGGACTCTAGAGAAGGGGTTCCCTTCAAAGGGGGTTCTTGTGACTCCCATGCCCGGGGACCTGACATAGCGGGTTGGGAGAGGTGCATGCTAGGGGAGGTTTCTGATACTGATGTCATTGGTGCTTCCTTGGTGTGAGCCTTTGGAATGAAGGACCCTTTCCATCACCGATACAGCAGGCCCACTAGAGGAGGGATGGGAGCCCGGAACCGGGAGAGGCAACCTCGGAACCGGTGTCACACCTTGCCCCAAAGAGCCCACCTCCAGTTGAGGGGTTCAGAGAGAACTGGAAACCATCAGAACTGTGGACATAGATGATGCTAGCAAGAAAATAGGTGCCGAACTAGGTGCCAAGGTGCGGACGGTCCAAGCACCGCTCCAAGAAAGCATCGGCTGCAGCAATGGTGGTCGGTGCCAACAGGGGAATCACTGCTGTCGGAGCCGAGACAGTATGTACCAAAGTGGACATTGGTACCGAGATTAGGGTGGATCCTGGAGGAGGATAAACAGGGGAAGATGTGGTAAAAGATTCCGAGCCAGGAGGGACGGAAGGTCTAGCTGGAATGGACAGTCCCCTAGCTGCCAGAAGCTGGTCCCCAACCCACACTAGGTCTAGTTCAGAAAAACTCCTAGTGGATCTAAAGGAGGTTGCTGAAGGGGAATCAGGTCTTTCTAGAAAAGGGCTAAACCTCTGCCCCAAAAAAGTGCCGTAAGTTGGAGAATATCTTGTCCTTGGCAAGTATTCGAGTTTTGGAGCTGAAGAAACTGTCGACACCGTGGCCGGGGATGGTGCTAAGGCATGTACAGTCATCAGAGCCCATGGAGCCGAAGAAACTGTCAGCACCGTGATCTGGGATGGTGCCAAGGCATGTAGAGTCATTGGAGCCGATATGGGAACCAAGGACGGCACCGAAGTCAGTGGTGCCATGGTTGGAACCAAAATAGGAGTGAATATCATAGTCGGCACTGAGGGAGAGGACACAGAGCCTGGTGCCGAAGAGGTCTGTGCTGAAGGCACTGGCGAAGTGTGGAGCCAACTCGGTTCCGTAACTGATGGAGATGCAGGAACCGAGCGACTTTGTTTTTCCTTATGTTTTTTGGTCTTAGGAGGGGGTGAGACCTCCGACCCAGATAGAGCCTCTGAGAAAGGTGTCTTGAGTAAACCTTTTAAAATAAGTTTATTCTTATATTCTGCTAGTGTCCGATTACTAAAACTACCTCAAATGTCACAGTCAGCTTTAATATGATCCACGCCCAAACAGTAGACACAACGGACATGTGTATCTGAGTTAGGCATCCATGCGTCCACACTTGTCACACTGTTTAAATCCCAACTTAGCTTTGTCTAACATGGTAAGGTAACAATGCTGTCCTGTACAAAAAATAAGGGAGAAAATACCATTGATTTTATTTTAAAGAATACCACTAGTAGAAAGGGAAGGCCTGTCAAAGACAGGAGAGGGAGACAGTACCAATAAAGGCAAAACGTTAAATTACCAAGGAACAGGGTAGGAAATAGGCTTAGGTTATAGGCGACAGTGAGAAAAGGCTAACTTGACTAAAAATTTAGTAATTTTTTTTCCACTGTAGTGGGTCCTGGAGTTGGTATATGGGGTGCAGGGGGACTTGCTCCCCTGAAAAAACATAGTAGAAAGTGTGTTTGTTAGTTAGGTGTTGTAGGTTGAAGGGGATCTTATTTACTTGTGCAATGTAGTTTTCAATGTTATGAAGCACACTTTCAATGTTCTGAGTTTTCAGTGTTTTGGGTTTTCAGTGTTTTGAATTTTCAGTGTTATGGTCTCAATATTATGAAATTCAACATTATGAAATTTCAATGTTATGAAGTAGATCCACATTTGTGACACTGTTGTTGTGTGGGGCAGAGTTTATGGCGTGGGCAGGGTTGTAATCACCATTTCCTGATTCAGTAAAAGAGACACCAGCTACTGTGTCTTAGTAAACATCCCTCTGAGCTGGTAAGCATCTGGCATGCTGCCCATACCCTACCCTCTCCCTGAGTATTTGTCTTCCTTTTGTTTGAATACATCCAGTATTGCCGCTTCATAGTATGTACATATCTGACCATGTTTGTCTATCTTGTTTTATGTGCGTTTGCCTTTGCTGAACATACATGTGGTAGGGTAGAGGCTTCTGTTTCATAGTACATAAATTTGGTTGTGTAGCTTGTTTCTCAAGCTTTGAGCTCCTTTTCTTGCTCATGCTGCATTTCATACACACATTGTAGTGTAACATGCATCTCAGGCTGAGAGCACCATCTCAAAGTTATTACGCATACATGAGGAGCTATAGGTTTGCGTTTTTTTTGTGTCTGTGTCCCTCATGCCTGTATGTGATGTCTTGTTTGTCTGCTTTCTCTTTCACCATGAGTAGAGTGAGAGGAGAATGATGTCAGCTGCTACAGGAGGCAACAGGGACTTTTCAGCACAATGGGATTAGTGCATTCCTGTATCGTTGTGTACTATATAGCATATGTCTGCCCTGGCTTACCTACACCAATGGTGCCCATTCCTTTGCACTTCCTTTATGCAGGTCACAGTGGCAGTTCACAGCTGAAAGAGCATCAGTCACCACCCACCTCTGACCCAGCAGGATGAGAATGACTCATTGGTGAGGGGGTGGGATTCTGGTCCCTTACTAGCAGGGTAGCCCTGTCCATTTGCCTGTGCTGGCTCAGACAGAACTGGAATGGATGGTGGAGGGGGAAGTTAACAGAGCATTGACACTCACTGTCACTACACAACAGACCTTACTGCAGGGGATTTGAGTCACTGTACTGTAGTGGTGCAAAACATCCAGCCCGGGGGCCAAATCCGGCCCTCCATGCAATGCCATCTGGCCCCCACAGAGTAACCAAAAAATAAAAAAAAGTGAAAAAGTACTATGCCTTACTCCAGTCATGCAAACTTTCCAGCACGTGCTTACTTACCTAATTGACTGCAGTTGTGCACACCTCTAATTTTAGCCGCAGAAGTAACTATTCTTTCTTATTTATAACTTATAGTCTGTAAACAGTAGTAACTTTCTGCAAGAGTTTGTAATAAGTTGTGGCTGCAAGCCAGAATAAAGTTAAATGCAAAGTTGATGTAGAAAACAGGCAATTTCATGACTGCTGTCGTAACTAAAAATGCCAGTCACCTGTACCTAAGGTTGCCAGACGTCCCTATTTGAGCGGGACTGTCCCGAGCGCAGCAGCCCAATCCCAGAGTCCTGCACTGCGGGTTAAAATCCTGGCCCCCACTTTTTTTTTTTATTATTGGTCCGTATGCTAGTATACGAGCCATTCAAACAAATCGCAAAACGGCGCTACATCTGTTTAATGCAGAACTGTCTGATGTTCCGCATTGAACAGAAGAGAGTCCACTGTGCGATTTTTTTTGATTGGCTCGTATACCAGCATACGGGCCAATCAAAAATCGCCAAACACGGCGCTACTTGTGTTTAATGTGGAATTGCACTGTTCCACATTAAAGACTTAGTGTGAAAGACCTTTTTTTTTGTCCCTATCTGGCCTGTCAGAAAACTGGCAACCCTGCCTGTACCTATTGTTAACTCATAACGACTTACTATGTTTTGAGGTGGCCCACAGATGCATTAAGAATTCGTGTAGTGACTGTCCCCACGAAAAGGTTGTGCACCACTGCTGTACTGGCTAGCTAATGCCATCAGGATACCAGAGGCAGGTGTGGCCCATGCCATCAGCCAGCAAGGGCCACCATCTGCTGTGTCCCAATCCCATTTTTCTGGACCAGTTGGCAGATGGCAACACTACCTGCACCCAACCCTGTCCTCAGTCATTTGTCTCCCTTTTGTTGGTGTGTATCTTATGTCTTACCCCATTTGCCTGTCTTGTTTCGTGTGTGTGTGTGCCTCTGCTGCTTTCCCACCTCCTCCTTTGTTCCATTTTTGTGCCTTTTACCATTCCCTTTTCCTTCTGTGTGTGTGTGTGTGTGTGTGTGTGTGTGTGTGTGTGTGTGTGTGTGTGTGTGTGTGTGTATATGGATTCTGCTGGCTTGCTCGACATCTGTTTAATTGATCGCATTTGGTAGACTACACAGATAGTCAACACGTATGCAAGATTGATAATCCTCTGGTAAGAGAATATCCTTTTTAATGGGGATTGTACAATATTGGAGTTAGTATATTTAATTAGCAAGGGATATTTTAAAGTTGCATGTGCCAAGGTTCTTCCTGGATGCATCTGTGATAGGAAATGAACTTTTTCATTTTCAACCTTAAGGATGTCGACATTCGTGTTAGTCGACCATCTGAAGATAAATTGTGTGTGTGTGTGTGTGTGTGTGTGTGTGTGTGTGTGTGTGTGTGTGTGTGTGTGTGTGTCGATATATACATATACATACGTGCATATATATATATATATATATATATATATATATATATATATATTTATATATATATATATATATATATATATGGTTCTACTTGAGATTACCGAAATCTCAATAGACAGACAGAACACCGAGACAAGAAGCACAAAGTTTCACATTAGCGAAACTTTACATTACCGAACTACGAATGCCCAACACTCCGACCTGAGCGGAACAGGAGATCTTCTCATCTGCATGTTGTAGTGGGATCTTGCAGTTGGTGTCTGTAAGTAGCAGGGGGTTTGGGTGGGGCACAATCCCCTGGGGGTACCCCTGCAAATACTTTAACTGGAAATGTTGCTGTCATTCGGCAACTCACTGACTACGATACTTCTTTTGGAATGTGTCAGTTTGGAGTGTTGGCATTCGTACCTTGGTAATGTGAAGTTTTGCTAATGTGAAACTTCGTGCTTCTCGTCTCGGTGTTCTGACTGTCAGTCTGCTGAGATTTCGGTAATCTCAAATAGACCCATATATATATATATATATATATATATATATATATATATATATATATATATATATATATATACACACACACACACACACACACACACACACACACACACACACACACGCACGCACACAGGGAATATAAAAAGTGTACACACCTGTTAAAATGCCAGGTTTATGTGATATAAAAAAAGAGACCACAATAAATCATTTCAAAACTTTTCCCACCTTTAATGTGACCTATAACCTGTACAATTCAATTGAAAAACAAACAAATCTGTTAGGTGAAAAAATATAAAAAATAAAAAAACGTACAATAAGCTGGTTGCATAAGTGTGCACACCCTTAAACTAATACTTTGTCGAAGCACCTTTTGATTTAATTACAGCATTCAGTCTTCTTGGGTAGAAGTATATCGGCATGGCACATCTTGACTTGGCAATAATTGCCCACTCTTCCTAGCTGTCTGCTATTGTTTGCTATTATTCTAGTTTTGCTGATGTAATGGGATTTGTGTGAAGCAGAATACTTTAATGTGTCACAGTTGTTTGGATCAAAGGTGAAATACATTACATGCTCATCCTCTTATCATAATCAGATGTCTGAATTGCACATGGAAGTGACTTGACTGTAACTGTTTGGTGGGGGGTGTTCTTCGTGTTTCACTGTTGCAGTCATAACTGTAGGGTGTTCCTGCCGGCAGGCAGCCCGAGGTCGGCCAGAATCCCAAAGTCTGGGTCCGGCGTCGGCTGTACCAGCAAGTACCCTGACGTCAGAACGCAGAGGTATAAAGCTGACAGCCGACGCCATCTTCTCCAGTCTTTCTTGCCGTGCGGTGGAAAGCAGCTCGCAAATCGTTGGTTGGCGCATTCAAGACAACGTGCTTTGATTGTCGTCGGTCTGAAGTTTTCTACTTCTCTTCTCAAGCTAAGTACCCCATTGGGGAAACTTTTTTCTTGCTCCTCCGATGTCAGAAAAAGTTAATAATTGTATATTGTGTGGAAAACAAATACCTCATAAAGATTTCCACTCTTACTGTCTACCTTACTTAGGCCCTGACCACGACGTTTCTTGCTGTCGGTTCTGTGCCAGGTTTAATTCTCGCACTATCAAGCGTAGGTACGATTGGGCCTTGAACTATTTCGGTAGACGATTCAATTATAGGATGTCGTTGGATACTTTACCGCAACCAGAATTCAAAAGAAACGCAAGGACAAGGATAGGCCTCCGAGGTCCAAACAAGATACTTTGCAGCCGGAGCCAGCTTCGGGTTCGGCGGTCATCAGTGAGGCGCTTTTGCAGCCCCTGTCGTCCGCCACTTCGGAACCGATGGCCGACACGGACTCCCATGGGGAGCCTTCTAGGCCTAGTACTTTATCTGCTGCAGGACCTTCGGACGTCGCTCCTTCAGATGGGTCCGGAACCGCTGTGCAGGTACCGGCTTCTGAGGGGGTTTTCAGGCCTTCTCATATCACTATTTCTACAAAGACAAAGGCAAAGTCAAAGACTCCTGTTAAACCAAGGGTTTCTTCTCAAGCTTCCTCGGATACAGCTCCCAAGTCCCAGAAGCAATTACTACGGATGGCTGAAGATTTACTTACAATGATTAGGGGTTCTCACCCTCCTCCAGAAAAAAGGCCTAGACAGGATATTCCTTACGATTCATCTGATCAGGCTTCTGTGTCTTCTGTCTCTTCCTCTGACCAGGATTATTCTTTTCCTCCTTATGAGGATTCTGATGCAGAGGACTCTATTCTCTCTGCTTCTCCCCCTGAAGATTTCTCTTTTGGGGAAACCTTACATGAGATGAGGGAGCATTTTCATTGGGAAGGTCAGGATTATTCTGCTTCCAAGAAGAGACTTAGGGAAGTTCTCCTTCTCCCTCAACACAGACCTTTGGCTATTCCTCCTGTGCTTGATATTGTGGATGATGCTTTTTCTGAAGCTAACCTGAATCCTGATTCCTTGCCGCCTGCTCCTTCTAAGCCTGACAGATTTTACAGAGTCCCTGACTCCCATCAATTCTTATTTAAGAACCCTTCTGCTGATCCTGAAACCATTTCTCAGGGTTCTAGGGCTGCTAAGGCCGCTTCATCTAAAAATCCTATTCCCTCTGAAAAGGATTCTCGTGCCTTGGACAGGTGGGGCAAAAAGGTTTACACTTCTGCTACTCTTTCTATTAGAGCTTTAAATTGCCAGTTTCACATGTTCAAGTATCAGCAATTTCTTTTGTCTGTTTTAAAGCAAAGGCTCTCTACCTTTCCTGCATGTGCAGAGGACAAGGAATTACAGGATGTATTGCATGCAACTGAACAAGTTAGCAAACATAGTTTACATTGTGGTTTTGATGCCTTGGAAGCTTCTTGCAGGGCCGCAGCCTCTGGTACTGTTATCAGGAGACATGCTTGGCTTCTTGAGCAGAATTTACCTGAGCAGGTTACGGCTAAACTGTTAGATGCCCCTGTTCAGCATGATGTTTTATTTGGATCCAAGGCTGAGGAGGTTATTAAAAAGATGGAAGAAAAAGAAAAATCTATGCAGACTGTTAAAGATTTTTTACAAGTTCAGCCTCCTAGATTTTCTAGAAATTGGCCCTCCAAAAATTGGTCCTTTCCCACGTCTGACAGGCCTCAAAGGGGAAGGTATAGACGCTCCAGAGGTCGGGCGCAGCCTCAGGCCTCTTACAGGTCCAGACAATGGACTGCTTCTTCACCTAGAAGGGGAGAAGACAGACCTCAATCACAAAAGAAGCAGACCCAATGACTCTCTCCTTTGGGCTACAGGTCCTCCTTGCCTGGAAGCCCCTCTCGGAGGAAAACTTTCTCTTTTCTACCAAAATTGGACTCATAATACCCAGGACAAATGGGTTTTAGACGTGATTTTAAGGGGCTACAAATTCCACTTTCATACTCTGCCAAGGTCTTCGGGTTGGCTGGATCTGCCAAAACATCAATGGTCAGAGGCCTTAAATCAAGTGGACGCTTTATTGGCCATGAGAGCCATAGAACCTGTTCCACTTCCAGAGATGGGAAAAGGTTTTTACTCAAGGCTATTTCTGGTCCCAAGGAAACAAAACTCATGGAGGCCTATTCTGGACCTCTCAATATTAAATACCTTTCTGGAGATTCCAAAATTCAAGATGCTTACTCTGCAACAACTTCTTCCCATGCTCTCCCAGGATGCTTGGATGGTGACATTGGACTTGAAGGAAGCCTATTTACACATTCCCATCAGACAAGAACGCAGAAAATACCTCAGATTCAAGGCAGGTTCGAGACACTTTCAATTCTCTGTACTGCCCTTTGGCTTATCTACTGCTCCCAGAGTCTTTACCAAGTGTCTGGCTCCAGTAGTAGCTTATTGCAGACTCCAAGGGATTCAAATTTAGCCCTATCTGGATGACTGCCTTATTCAGGCGGACAGCAAGGATCTTTTACTTCAACATCTGCAGTTTGCTCAGCGTCTTCTCCTACTACTGGGATTTTCAGTGAACACAAAAAAGTCACATTTGATCCCCTCTCAACAAATTATCTTTTTGGGAGCTCTTCTAAACACAAGCTTACAAAGGGCCTTCCTTACTCCAGAAAAGCAAGTACAGCTGGCATCAATTTTCAAGACCTTGGCTACTTTAACTCAGCTCACTGCAAGGAAATTCCTGCAGGCATTGGGCTACATGGCTTCTTGCATCCTGTTGATCCCAAATGCAAGGCTTCATATGAGAAAACTTCAATGGTACCTAAAGAGTGTATGGTCTCAGCATTACCACAGCCTGGAAACAATGATACCTCTGATTCCCTGCCTCCAAAAAGAGTTCCTGTGGTGGTCCAGGGCTTGTGCTTTAAACGAAGGGAATCCCTTTTGTCTACCTCATCCTGCTCAGATCATAACCTCAGACGCCTCGGATTATGCTTGGGGAGCTCATTACCTAAACAATTGCCAGCAGGGCTATTGGACAAAGAAGCATCTTCCCTGGCACATCAACTTGAAGAAATGTTGGCAGTCCAAAATGCTCTTCTAGCCTTCCAGAATCTTTTGCAACCAGGACATCTTCTGATTCGCACAGACAATGCCACAGTCATGTGGTATATAAACAAGCAGGGAGGTTCTCACTCATACCCCCTTTGCAGACTAGCCATGAGTTTATGGGACACAGCTCTAAATCTGAATCTGCATCTTCAAGCTCAATTCATTCCAGGAAAACAGAATCTCTTAGCAGACAGCCTAAGCAGAAATCTTTTGGATCCTCACGAATGGATGCTGGACCCCAACTTATTCAGCAGGATTACGGCAGTTTGGGGTTGCCCTCTGATAGATCTGTTTGCATCCCATCTCAATCATCAGCTGCCTCTCTTTTGCACCAGGTCCTTCCACAAAACAGCTTGGAAAGTGGATGCCCTGTCTTTCAGCTGGAGGAATCTTTCGGGATATGCCTTCCCTCCTCTTCCTCTTCTGCCTCGGGTGTTACTGAAAATAAAACAGGACAAACCCAAGATTATCATTTTGATAGCTCCAAATTGGCCTCGGCAGTTTTGGTATCCAACTTTGAGACACCTGTTCTTGGAACCTCCATGGATTCTGCCTCTGTTTCCTTCTCTTCTGTCCCAGCATCAGGGTCAGATGCTACACTCTCAAATCAAGAATCTTTGCCTGGCAGCTTAGCTCTACAAGGGCCTTTGATTCCTTCTGTTTTTCCCAAACAAGTTTTGGATGTTCTCTTAGAAGCTAGGCGCCCTAGCACTAGAAAATCTTATGCTTCTAAATGGAAAAGATTTTGCTTTTGGATGCGGGATCGAGGTTCTGATCCTCTTTTGCCTGACATTTCTGCAATTTTACTTTACCTCTCAGACCTTTTGCTTAAAGGCCTCTCCTTTTCTTCCATTGAAATCCATGCTTCCGCTATCTCGGCTCATTACAACACTGATCCCCCCATCTTCTCTCACCAGCTGGTGAGACAATTCTTGAGAGGGGCTAAGAATTTAAGACCTCCTAGAACTCCTTCTGTTCCTGCTTGGGATCTTAATTATGTTTTGGAAAAACTTACTTTACCTCCCTTTGAGCCTGCTGCTACTTCGGATATCAAGTTCTTATCCTGGAAGACAGCTATTTTATTAGCTTTGACTTCTGCCAGAAGGGTGTCAGAGCTGCAAGCTCTCATGGCTGTGGAACCATACCTTATTTTCCACCAAGACAGAGTTGCCTTGAGGACCAATCCTACATTTATGCCTAAGGTGATTTCTAAAGTGGCTTTAAATCAGACTATTCACCTTCCTACTTTCTTTCCAAATCCTCAAAACAAAGGGGAAAGGATTTTGCATTTATTGGACGTACACAGACAACTACGGTTTTACCTGGACAGAAGTAAAGATTTCAGAAAATCTGATCAGTTGCTTATCTCTTATGCCTCCAGTTCTCTAGGCAAGGCTATTTCTAAACAAACTATTTCCAAATGGATTGCCCATGGGATAAGGTTTTGTTACTCTCACTTTGGGAAGCAGATTCCAGGTACTGTTAGAAGTCATTCTACTAGAGCAGCTGCCACTTCAGCAGCTTTTCTCAGAGGAGTTCCTACCAAGGACATTTTGGAAGCTGCCACTTGGAGTTCAGTGCATACTTTTTCTAAGCACTATAATCTCCCTTTGTATTCTAAGTCTAGAGCAAGTTTTGCCTCTGCTGTCTTGCAGGGTCTTCTGGCTGCTCCTTCTTCTGCATAACCTCCTCCCTCTTCACAGCTTTGCGATTCCACCCTACAGTTATGACTGCAACAGTGAAACACGAAGAACATAGTACAGTTGTGTACACCTACCATAAATGTAGATGTTCGAGTGTCTTCACTGTTGCAGTCGGTGTTTCCCTCCCACCAATCCCCTCTTATTTTTTGCTATCTTCCTCTTCTTTTGTGGTGTATTTGTGTTTCCTTTTTGGACACCTTTTGGTTATTTTGGGGGACTTCTGACATCTGGGGCAAGAAAGGCTGGAGAAGATGGTGTCGGCTGTCAGCTTTATACCTCTGCGTTCTGACGTCAGGGTACTTGCTGGTACAGCCAACGCCGGACCCAGACTTTGGGATTCTGGCCGACCTCGGGCTGCCTGCCGGCAGGAACACCCTACAGTTATGACTGCAACAGTGAAGACACTTGAACATCTACATTTATGGTAGGTGTACACAACTGTACTTTCTCATGATTAAAATAACTGAGTCTCCCTCTAATTTTCTGAATTTAAATTGTCATCTCTCAAAAAGAAATAAGGTATAAAATGCATTATAGAATACTCAGACCTTCAGAATTGTTGGTGATCCCCATACACCAAGACTGTATATGTGGATTTTGATACTGTCTCAGTAGTCGCTTCAGCCCTTAGCCCCACCTGGTCTAAAACTGTCTCTTCTGAAAAGTATCCACAGAAGGTCACTGTAGCATGTGTGTGTGGGGTGGGGGGAATGATGCTAGGGAGGATGTCACTATTTCTTTAATTTTCCTTCCAAACCTCAGAGGTCACAATACCATGTGTTGGGCTGGAAACACTGTGGTCATTATTTCTAACTAAAGCTTAAGCCTGATCAAGTGACTCACTTCAGGTGCAGATTTAACTAATTCTGGAAAAATGCCCAGAGTTCCTACCCTGGGGGTGTATCCCAAGATGCGTAATGCCATCCTATCCCCACCAATCAGTTGGAGCCCATGATTGACCGGTCTGACCAGGCAAGCCTGCATGCTGAAAAGAGCCATTACTTCCAAGCTGATGAGGTTTCTGTAAGTTGTCCTGCTCCAAGGCATGCATTTGAAAGCCTGGACATAAGACAGATGTTTCCTGTCTAGGAGCTTGAGTTGTAAGAGAGTACTATAAGAAGTTCAATCTGAAGCCAAAACCAGGCCTCATGTAAAGCCCTTCTGGGAGACTATTACCTTTGGCTAGCGTACTTCTGTTTGCTGTTTCCTTATTCCCCCAGCAGCTGGTGCCAGGCTGTCATACATTCACTTCTGAGTAGTTCCATGTACAGTCATGGCTGTTACACAACATGGTATTCCCTCTTACTCTAAATTCTGTGACTATTTGGAAGATTACAGGCCAATGTCTCTGAGAAAGAAAAGAAAAATTAGACAAATCTCCATCTGCATCTCCTATGAATCACTCTTCTTTAATGAGGAGCTTGGACTGACTTGAACCCCTGTCTCTCTTCTTCCCAGAAGTTTGTGTAAGAATTTCTGGGTATATACGTTAGGAGCCTGAGTTATTCCTGTCCTGGAACTTGTCGCTGGCAGCCTGCAGACACCCCATCTGTTTCATTTCAACCCCAAGAAAGTGCCTTCAATAAGCTGACATATGAGTGGGCAAAGAAACTGCCACTCATCCTAGTCTTACACGGCATAATCTTTCCAGTCCCAGAGATTACAACATTTCCCTATGTAGCTGCTGAACAAGGATTTTGGACAGATTTGCTGAGTGAGTTTACTCCCCTTCCATTTTTGGGATCATAACCTTCAACTTGTAAGCTTAACTGGCTTTTTTTGAGCCCCACCTACTTAAGAAAGATGTAGACAAAATCTTTGTGAAACTCTGTGTAGCTGCAGCATTGAATTAGCATATGTCTCTCTCTAACTTCTATTTATTGATCCTTAATGCCATTTTATTTGAGGATGGTGGTGGTGTGCTGTTCAGCCAGCCTACCCCAGAACCTTCCATTTCCTGCTCTGCAAACCTGGCAAACTCCAAAAGAGGAAGATTTCTCCTTATTGCTTCTTGAAGGCCCTTAAGAGTTGCTCTGTCTTCCATACCCTCTAGAACCTAAGAAGTTGCCTAGGAGGATGGATCTATTGGCCATTCTACTGCAGTCCTGGCTTTGGTCTGGGACTGCCTAATGGTGTGGTTCTCTGAGTTCTCCACAACCTGGAGAGCTATCACAAATAGTAAGTGGATTCTAGATGAGCTGTTTTTGTTCAGTGTTGTGGAGTTCACAGCCCTGTCCAAGAAGGGGCTTCATTTGCAAGTCAGTGCCTTTTAGCAGAACTGCCAATAGAGCCCCAGACTGTACTTCTTTCTTTGACTGTAAAGGCTGTAATCCTGTAGAGGATAAATGATGCTAGATGTCAAAAACGTTATCCTGTATATCCAGTATGTGCAGTGTTTGATTGTATCTCTCAGAGCCCACTCTCCTCACCAAGGTGTTGCCATGATGTTTGAAGCCTTGCCATGAGAAGGATTTTCTATTTTTCCCATACCTCAGCAGCTTGCTTCTCATATCCCTGTCCAGGGACACTCTGGAGTTGGACCTCTTGGAGTGCTTCATTAGGTATAGTCCTGGGGGTCACCATAAACAGAAAAGCCCATCTGTTCCCTGCTCAGAGGAAGCTCCTCATCAGAAGAGCTTTACAGTTTACAGAGGTGAATAAGCTGACTAGTACATTAAATGTGCCAAAACCCTTACCAGAGATCTTGTATAGTAATAGTCTTCCAGAAATTACATATATTGGAGCTCTATTTTTTTGCCAGTGGGGAAAATGCATTCTGCCACATTTTCCTTTGTTCAGTAGTGCTGGGGTTTGGTAATAGTAGATGTGTTCTGTCTGGCTCTCATCTCTAAATAAAAACCGAATGTACGAACAGCCGGCACTGGAGTTTAAAAACAAAATATATATATATATTCACTGTGTCATTCTTTCAAACCAAAACATTATTACACACACAGTGAGAGCATTCATCTGTTCACATTCAGACTCTGACTATAACATAAAATCCAGTTTATAAAATAGTTAAAAAACATCATGACATCATCTAAAACACAGTGTAATTCCTTGTTTAAAATTGTTTTTTTTTCCCACTTGATCTTAATCCACAAGACACATCCAGTCATGTCTCTTCTTTAAAATCATTTCTTTTACTTTTTCTTAAACCTCTGTTTATTTAAAATTAATATGGTCATTCAAGCCTGCAGAATTTGTGGCATTTGATCTTATTTTCCACTTGTATTCCTTGGTGTCAAACATGTTTTTAGCATCCCTGCCCCTAATATTGGTTCTGTTGTGTCTAACACATAAAAAAATAGATATTTTAAAATATGTGCATTTTAAAGTATATGTATATATGTATATGTATATATATATATATATATATATATATATATATATATATATATATATATATATATATATATATATATATATATATATATATATATATATATATATATATATATATATATATATATATATATATATATATATATATATATATATATATATATATATATATATATATATATATATATATATATATATATATATATATATATATATATATATATATATATATATATATATATATATATATATATATATATATATATATGTATATATATATATATATATATATATATATATATATATATATATATATATATATATATATATATATATATATATATATATATATATATATATATATGTATATATATATATATATATATATATATGTATATATATATATATATATATATATATATATATATATATATGTATATATATATATATATATATATATATATATATATATATATGTATATATATATATATATATATATATATATATATATATATATATATATATATATATATATATATATATATATATATATATATATATATGTATATATATATATATATATATATATATATATATATATATATATGTATATATATATATATATATATATATATATATATATATATATATATATATATATATATATATATATATATATGTATATATATATATATATATATATATATATATATATATATATGTATATATATATATATATATATATATATATATATATATATATATATATATATATATATATATATATATATATATATATATATATGTATATATATATATATATATATATGTATATATATATATATATGTATATATATATATGTATATATATATATATATATATGTATATATATATATATATATATATATATATATGTATATATCTATATATATATATATATATATATATATATATATATATATATATATATATATGTATATATGTATATATATATATATATATATATATATATATATATATATATATATATATATATATATATATATATATATATATATATATATATATATATATATATATATATATATATATATATATATATATATATATATATATATATATATATATATATATATATATATATATATATATATATATATATATATATATATATATATATATATATATATATATATATATATATATATATATATATATATATATATAGATATAAAATACAAAACATTTTTGCCATCCTTTTTTATTGCATGTCAGTGTTCATATATTCTTGAACTCCGTTTCCTAATAGTCCTGCCCACATACATGCCTGACATGACAAACAGCAACTTAAATTACCTTAACAGTATTACAACTGCAATATTTTGGTGCAGCATAACATTCTTTTTTAGACTGATCATTTCTCTTTCAAAATCAGAATCATTTGTGATTATTCAACTTATCCTCACCATCTGACGTCTTACTACATTATATTTTTTGATGGGTGGAGTGCATGCTACCATAATCCAAGAATATTATTGTTTATAGTGAGAGTACAATTCAGGAATATGGTCATTTTGTTCAAATATTCCTAAAATCTTACTACAGTAGACTCCATCTTATCCGGTATCACTGGGATTGGACCATAGGCTGGATAAATCAATGACTGGTTAATCAGGAAAAAATATACAAAATAGCATTTATAGGTTATAAATCAGCTATAATAACAGGATTTGTGTTAGTATGCATTTTTCTAATGAGTATGAAGTCTTAAACTCAGAAGTCTGTCATTATTTAGCCCATAGGAGGTGGAAATGTTATTTGTTTCTGTTGTCTTTTGTTAGGGGTATGGCAGAAATTTGATGGCCGGTTAAAGAGAAGCCGAATAAGAGGGAGTCTACTATATCAAATTATTGTCACCACTCCAGATAAAAAGTATATCAATAAAGTGCACATACTGTCGTAAACCTACAAGTCTAGCCAGTTTGCCAACATAATATTAGCAAAACTGGGGACCATTGCAGCCCCCATGTCCACCCCCTGAATTTGCTGGTAAAATTTCTTAAAATTCTAGACACTAGCACAGTGCTTCAGAACCCTTGTATCTTTAATTAGTCTCAAGCACTGTGTTAGTTAGATCTGATGAAGCTCCAGGACTGAAGTGAAAGCACTTATCTATTTTATGTGATGTTTTATTTGCTGTTTTAATTTGTTTTAGCCTTTCATTAACAGTATTACATTTTATCTGCATTACTTTTGTATTGAATAAACAACCTGTGAAATGGAAAACAAGCTATATTGGAGTTTAAATGGACGCTAGTAGTAAGGAGACGGAAAGGAAATGCTCCTCCTTTGCTTGGATTACTGCCTGCGGCTACAGGAGGTACGCTATATAAGCATGGAGAAAATCTGTTTTCAAATAGCATGCTAATATTTTGAAAAACTAAACATGCAGATCTCATACTAAACTATAAATATAGTTTTAGTCTGCAGTCTGTGTATATATTGTATATTAACTGTTAAAGGTGACAAACATACTTGTGTTAGGATTCAGCTCTGTTAATGTCAAATATTCTCAGCCATGCTACAGAATAGCTTAGATTTCTACCAAGTCTTCTTAGAGGGGAATCAGAGTCAATCCCCCTCTTTAATTCCTTGAGCATTGTTCATCTCCGGGTCATATGCATGTATAAAATGAGAGAAAAAGAGAGAGCGAAAGCATTAGGATATTCACAAGAGGGTTTATGTCATAATAACACTTATTTAGTGATATCTTATTTCATTTTAGGAATGTCTGCTGGTTCAGCCAAGGGATGGTACTACGGGTTTTGTGGTGTGTGTGCTCCAAATCTGAGAAGAAAGCACAATAGGATGAAGGTGCTGTGGGGCAGTGAAAATATAAGCTGGGATTTTTCAGCTAGATGTACAGCAAGAAGAGAAATTAAATAATTTGCCTGAACCTGCTGTACAAGTTGCTCTCAAAGATTTTCTGATATACAGTAACTTGTTTATAAATACTTTATCCATCCTTCTTTTGTTAAAAATATGAAGGTTGTGAAAGATGTATAGCTTCTAAAGATACAACAGATTATAGCCTACTGGTAAACATATAGGCCTATGTAAATATGATGTACCACTCTTGGAACCAGGGCTCATTATGGTTAACTTTTTTTTTTTTTTTCCCCCAGAAGTGAAGAAGTGTTGTTACAGTGTGTGCATAGTCTTCTAAATGCTCTTTCTCCAACTTGTGAAGTAAAGCCCCAGAATCTGGGAAATGGAAACTCTCTGACAGAAAGCTTAGCTTTGGCTGTAGAGAGTGAACTTCTTTCCTTCAAGAAATCATGCTACTCCTTGATAAATACAGCTGAAACAAATTTTAATTTGAGCCAGAAAGCAATCAAGAAAATCAGCTGTGTTGCTGCCACAAAAGATGTAAAGGAACAGGTGCAGCACTGCAGAGAAGAACTCCAGAATGAACAGAAGTTTAATTCTACTGGAACTGATTTAACTGTAGAAGGTGACCAGTACAGAGAAGTTTTGGAGAAATTAGTGACATTGCAGATGGATTCAGACAGTGCTGCACAGAAGTTGTGCAAATGCATGTCAGCTTTTAGTACTTCTTAAAATGTCATAAACATTATAAATTCCTACAAGTTGCACTTTTGTTCAGAGTACTTTTTCCTCTTTTCGCGAAGTAGAATGTGTACTGCCTTGGGTTGTATGAGACATAGTTGTGAAAGCTTAACCTTTACTTTGACAGCTGATACAATTATTCCTGTTTCTGTTAATAGCTCATCAGAACTGCCCGACCTTGTGGTATCATGTGTAAATGCAAACATTAAGAAGTATCTCAGGTGGTTATAGTAGCTCTTTAAGAGGGTAAGTGAAAGTAACTTTTAACAAAACTGGCATAACTGGGATAGAGTGAAGCACTTTGAAAGTTATGATTAAGAAAATACTGTACTTTTTTCCTCTGTTTCACTCTATAATCCACTTTGTCACATCAGTTTTAACAGACCATCTTGATGATCACCTCCTAACTGCACTTAGTCCTCCCTTTGACATTATTCTTGTGATGTGAAGGAACTGCGGCTAGCAGAGGAGATCCTTTACATGTGGGGGGTCTGGGGGAGGTTCCCCTTTTTTGCCTGTCTCTGTCTGTCTCTCATCTCTTCCAGTGTCATTCATACTAGGGCCCTTGGCTGCTAGAAGTGCATGCATCAATACCAAGGAATCATGTCAACTCACCAAAAGCAGTTTCAGCAAATGTAAAAACTTTGAAAAATGTTTGTCAAAACTACTTTCATAAACATGCAGGGGGGCAACCCCCATGCACCCCCATATGGGTCGACATCCCACTGGCACACCAAACATATATATCAGCTCTTGTGATGCAGTAGGAATAGGCCCACCTTTTTAAACTGTCTTTCATAGCTCCTTCTTTGATCTCCTAGGAGTGCCTAGCACAGTGACAAGTCTTGCTTCTGTCACCCAGGAGAGAGTGACATGCAAGCTGATAACCACAATATCCCTACCCTCAGACATACTGGGTTCAGTCCAGGTTACAGACAGAGGGCTAGAGGGATTCTTCTATTTGTGCTGGCTACAATATAGGATGCTGGTGTTAATGACTTGTATGTTCCTACTGGAAGTATTAAATGGGGCCTAAACTGCTATTTTACCCGTCATTTTTGGTTGTTTTTTGACAGGAAGACTGGTTCTTTTCTTATTGATGTGTGAAGAAACAGAATGACATGTCATGTTAGGTTTGGGCATGCTTCACTTGTCGAGAGCTAGAATATTAACTGACTACTACTCCTGTGTACAGTTGACCCCAGAACTATGTACATTTTGCCAGCAAATAAGGATCATTTGGTTAACATATTCTGCCGGCTTCCCTGGCTGATGAATAAACTGAAGGTCCTTTTGTATTGCAGGGATACATAATGTTTTCTGTAACAGTCACTACCAAAGCTAACAAACCTTTAATAACTAACTGTGCAAATTCTCAGACCAGCTACAAGTGGATAAGAAGCAGAATCCTGTTACTTGTAAACATATTAATAACAGTTCAAGAACCGGTACATACTTTCATGTACTTTAACTATTAGCAAGTGTTTATCAGCAATAATAATAATGTACTCAGAAATACATTAAACATTTCAGGCAAATACTAATTCTGCATGCCTTATGGTTTTGTTGAAATTAGGTATGTTTTTCTAAAATGTTACTAAATCCTATGTTCAAAATTGAGACATGCCACTTTATACACTATAAGATCTGCACTACAGATATTGCTTTTGCACAAGGGAAGCTTCCCCCTTCCAATTCCACCCCCCACATGAGGCAGTGCTGTGCTGTTTCTTTGAGGTAGTATGATTTCAGACAGGGATGCTGATTGAATGGTTTTGATTTTTTTCATGTTTGTACACCATTAACACGTATTGTCATGTACAGTGGGCATACCATGTTATTCTGTGATCTTTTTTTTTTTTTTTTTGGCCTTTTGGGGATTATAGCTACTGAGTGATCAGTCTGTCTTGAATTTTTATGTACTATTGGGAACATGTCAGGTCACCAAAGGATGTTTTGGCAAACATGAAATGATCAAAGTATGTTCGCTAACTACATTAGTCGACAGTATTTCTCCATTGTTGTCACCTTGGAGTTTACATATATGTTTGGGTGTGCCTGTTGAATGTCTCCCCATGTGAGGGTGCATGAGGATTGCACCCTTGGATGTTTACTGAAAATAGTTTTGACAAACATTTTCAAAGTTTTTACATTTGCTGAAACTGCTTATGGTGAGTTAACATGAATCTGTGATATTGACCATATAGGTCTTAGCTCCTTTTATTGTGATCCAGTTTGACCTGTAACCTAGATATTACTTTACCCCTGCAACATACTGTATTCCACACCGAGCCTTTGTGATTTGTTTGCTAGCCTTTTGTGCGGTACCATGTCATATATTTTATAAGGTCTAAGTTGACAACACTCACAGCCTCTTTGTAATTTGATGTCCTGGTTTCTAAGTAAAGGCAGTATATTAGTATTTTCCAGAGTGACCATCTTGTTGGAAATTAATGTAGTTTTAAGTCCTGGATCCCACTTGCTTTTAGTTACTCGGTAATGATTCAAATTTAGTTACTCGGTAATGATTCAATAATTTTCTGTGTAAAGTTCAAACTGACAGGCACATTGGTTTCAACTTTGGTCATTCTCCCACTCTAATAGCTGGAATCAAGTCTGCTTTCTTCCAGTCTTCAGTAATCTTACCATCCTCATTTGATTTGTTAAAAAAATATTGCTTCAGGGCAGCCCTGGGCAATGGCTGTATAGCTGGGCTGTCCCTCCTTTCTCAGGGTGAGATCTCCTTTTGGTCTCAAGTTTCCATGCCTAGAGGTATGTATATTCAATAAACGGGTGTATAGTAGTGTTGTTGCACCAAACAAGAAGGATAAACATATGCTCTATGTATAGTTAGAAAATTGTCATGTTGTGTGCCTAAGAAACCATGACATTCTATGTATTCCTGCTGTCTTCTGATTGCCAACCAAGTCTGTGTAGGAGCTGCTTTTGTCTGGGACCACACCATAATAGTGAAACTTGCATGTTGTGTTACAGTGTTAACCCAGCTGCCCAGGGGCAGCATCATGAGATGGTGATGATGTACTTCAGCTTGTCAGTAGCAGTGATAGCAGGTTGCCTCAGAAGTGGGCTGAAGGGCCATTTTCTGTGACAACAGGAAAGAGCCAGAGAGAATAGTAAGACAGCATCCACCCAGTCCTTTCCCAAACCATGTGTCTTAATCATGTTGTAACTGACTGTGTCAGTCTTAAATCTTTTTCAGGTGGTGAGCTTGTCCTGTGGAGAGAAGTCAAGTTCCCATCTATCATCTGAGACAACTGCGAATGTAACTGTAGAGGTACCACTTCCTGTTAAGAATAAGATAAGGAGGATAATAGTACCTGTACTACAGCTTGAGGATACAGTTGGCCTTCTGAGCAGGAGTTTGAGCCCCTGGGACACATGTCCATGATCAGTCTTGGACCTTGGGATTTATTTCTGTTAACTGTTTAGTTGATATTTGCTTGCCAGAAAGTGTGGCAATGGAACCACAGATGCTCCATTGCTCATTGGATCTCCACTTGGTCCTACACTGGTTGACTTGTACAGCTCATTCGATACCTGATATGATATGACTGAATGTGTGAGGGAATCATGCAATAGAGTAGTGTCACCTGGTAAATTGTTGGACTTTGTGCCAACCTGTCTGCCCTTTGGCATGCAGTGCCCCTCTCAGACTGGTCCTGCCTCCTTTTTCTTAATGTGGAATGTGCTTCTCGACATCAGCTGCATGAAAAAAGTACAAACAGCCCCTGACTGAATTAGAAAGCAGAAATCATCTCCCTGAGTGGAAGAATTTACATCTCCTAGTTATTTTCCACCAGCACCCCAGGTGATTCTTCCTTTTGGGAACAAACTGTCTCACTTATCAGGTCCAAAAGGAATCTCTCCCATTCTCTTTTTCTTGAAAAAAAAAAACTGAACCAGTATCAGGAAAAGAAACAGGAGGGACTATTAACTATCTCTATACTGATGCCAGTCTTGAAATGTCCATTTCTTGGCCCCTCCCACTCCGTAAGACTTACTGTCTTATCTGGAGAGTTACTCCTGCATAAATGCTTTTGTAAACATTGTGAGGTTGCCTTCTGTGTCATTAGCTTACTCCATCATAGAGCTCACTAGACCAAGCATTTAGCCACAGTAATGCTAGATAAAAAGACCAAATCTCTGGGCAAGTTTGATGACATGTTCTTTTCTCTACCTTGTTAGGTCTTTAAGGTGCTCAGCTATCCTCCTGTCCTGTCTCATTTTCAGTCCATTCTCAAAACGCAACTGGCTCAGAAATACAGCCATATCCAATTACTAGAAATTTAAAATGCAATTGTAAAATAGGCACTAATAAGACAAAATAATTTATTACAATTGAGCTAACGCTTTCATGCATAGCAGTTCATCACACTCAATGTAACTGAACAAATAGTTAATGTACGACACTAGCTGTTTAATTTAAACAGTCATTATAAACTCACTTGATTTTTAACTGGTTTAAGATGGTAATACTTTACTCATTAAACCCCAGATTTCTGTTTGTATTCAGAAGAGTTTGCCAGTTATAATCTGCTAGTTCTTTTTGAGGGATCTATATCAGAAAATCAAACTTTTAAAAGTTCGAACACCAAATGGTCAAAACCATATGTTTGAACTCTTACAAGTTTGAAAATAAAAGAAAAAAAAATAAAAAAAAAAGAGAGAAAACAACCTACCTGAAAGCTTAAGCAGGGAGCAAGCACCCCTGCACCCCCTACACCCCCCGCTCTTTAAATATACCAACTCTGAGATCGCACTACAGTGCAGACAAAGGAAAACTTCCATTGCCACACTGTACAGGGATCTCCGTTGAAACATTCAAACTTTTAAAAGTTCAATCATATGGTGTCGACCATATGACATTTGAACTTTAAAAGTTTGACAACATGATAGGAACCCCTTTTTGAGTACATATTACCTTAAATTGTAAGTTTGATGATACTGACCTCTTAACTGAAATGTAAGTTTGTATATAACAGAGAATACAGAAGTTGTAGTAGTGCTTTATAGCCTTTAATGTGTGAGTGTCTTAACCACATTTAATATTCAACATGCAGCTCTAGGTTTCTCAATCAGGTGTTGCATTGAATATTGCTAGAACAAATTATAAACCTAGACTGTTGAGTACGTAAATGTGACTGTTGTCTTTATCCAAGTGTAGGCACCATAGTTGTAACAGAAGATTTGTTTAGCTTCTTTATAATGTAGTTCTGTCCCTGACTGCGGAATAGTTTAAAGGTTTTCATTGTTTTATACGCAACTACTAATACTTAACTCATTTGTCTTGTGCATCTGTTGACGTCTGTAAAATATGTCAGCTGTTTGAACATTTATTTTTATGGCTGTGGTATCTGAAATAATTTAAACTATATGGAGAAGAGGACGAGGGCTCATCCAGATTTTGTTTTGCTCAGATATGTAGTCTGTGTTCTTCCTGTTTTGTACTGTTTTTCAGACTGTGGTATGCTTATTCCTTTACTTGTGTTACATTAAATCAGTGTACTATGAGTGTTTAATAATTTTTTAACTTGTGAAATGTAAGTTAAAAGTACAATAAAATGAGAAAGCAAAGCATTTTGCAGGGTGCAAAATTCTCTTCACCCCCTGTATAGGGAACTTCATGTCATACACCTTCGTACTTACATAGGTCAACTCCGTGGTCTTACGACAGTGTGTAAGATTGAAAAAGAAAAAACATAGCATTTCACGCTGTTCTTGCCCAATACAGGTTAACATGATTTCAGTCACCCAGCGTGAAAAAGTATGAGCTATGTTCATGCTTTATCCAAGTGTAAGGTAGCTATGATTGCTAAGTTCTTCCAGCAGCTAGGTCTATATCCATGTCTGAAAATGAACATATCGTTCGGTACACTGTTCATAAATTCTTAATTATTAGTTGATAATCTTAAATCTAATAAATATCAGTTCATCTTCATGATGTCTCGCTGTCTTTGTTTCTTTTACCTTACCCTTTATAACTCTTATGCTCTATGGTAACCACTCATTTCATTTCAAATTCCTGCTGTGAGTATTTCAGGTTTGTACCTTTATATTCTTGTGATCTTCCATGTTCATTAACTGGTACTATTTAAGAACTGGAACTGTGCAGCCTGGAGCTGGGTGTCTTCCTTTTCTGGCACAGGACAGCTACCAGTTCTTCCCTCAGTTCTCTCAACTAACTGGAATCTGTAGAGGTTCCGTTCCATTTTGCACCTTTCTATTTGTAGTTATTTTATAAATAAGATCAAATTCCTTAATCTTGGGCTGTTGTAGTGGCTGGATTTTATAAATTTGCCTTCAGATCTTTCATGAATGCAATGCAGAAATGTTTGTTTAGCAGTTTTGCTTTTCTGCTGTCCTGATGTGCCAATCCAGCATTCTTTTTTAAACTTTTATAACTCTCCTTTTTCTTTCTTTTCTGACTTATGTACATTTGAAATATTTTATTACCCTTGTTGATTATACTTGGTGTGCTACCCTTAGTGTGGAGCTTTGTTTTTATTATTTTTTCCTACTTCATCCTGGTTTAATTGATATTGTTTTCTGTCTTCGTCTTTATATGCTTGCTTGTGTTTCCTAAGTGCCATATATCTTTTTCTAACATTTAACTCTCAACATTTGAGAAATCCAGTGTTTTTTTTTCTTGTTCTTAATATTGATTTGCTTGTCTTTCAGACCGGATTGATATTTTATGATAAAGGGAGTTGTGATGTCCAGCCATTATTCTTCCATATTGCTTATTTTGCCCTTTGGTAGTGCATACCTGAGACTTTGTAAGTTTTGTTTAAATAAGTCTAAAGCCCTCAGTTTTGATTGCCTTAAGTCTTGTAACTAAGTTGTTTGTAAATCACACACTTTGGAGATCACTTGTGCCCAAATAGCAGATCCTGTCTCCTTTCCTAAATGGTATGTCTGACATCTAAAGCCAGATGGACCAATGACTTCACATCTTGTGTTACAGCTTACTTTATTAAATAGATACAGTAGACTCAGTCTTATTCAGTCTTGCTGGGACCGAACCTTAGGTTGGATAAATGAATAGCTGGTTAATCAGAAATTCGTACAAAATAGGTTATAAATCAGCTGGAATAACATGATTTGTCTTAGTATGCAATTTTCTAATGAATATGAACTCTAAAACTCAAATGTCTCTCATTATTTAGCCCTGAGGTGGCAGAAGTATTGTTCTTTTCTTTTGTCTTTTGCTGGGGCTACAGCAGAAATTTAATGGCCGGTTAAAGAGAGACTGGATAAGAGGGAGTCTACTGTATACATCTCAGGTGCTTTGTTCTGTTACTATTTTCATAAAACTCTGTTTCCATTACAGAGTCCCATATAGCCCTTTTTAAAATATGTTCTCTCTAATACTTATCAGTTTCAGACTTTTAATCTCTATAATCATATTTTTCACCTCTTTTTCTAACACTTTTCTGTTCAGTGCATTTCTATCATTGCTACCACAACTCTGCCAGAAGCTGATATGGCATTTGATTCTCAAGCATCCGATACAACTGATCATACTGATGTAGTTAAGAAGAGGAAACCAAGCTTCATTATTTTTGAGGGACCAGAGGGCAGTCCTCAAATCCTGGTTATAGAAGAAGTACCCAGATCATTGATTGAGGTACACCAGAAGTCTGATCCATCAAGCTTTGTAAAAGCAGATGGTCACCCCTAAGAAGAAGAAGAAGAAGAAGAAAAACCAAAAGACAAAGAATGTTTCTCCTTCTCAGGTGGCTTAACTCATTCACTCCAATGGAGTTCATGAAATTTGCACTGTAAATTACAAATGCGTGGAGTCTAAGCCTTTTCACAGAATCAAATTATGTCCTCACATTTCAAACAAATGTTCATATATCTGGCACCATAAAGATTACTAAAGAAGTATAAATGGCAAACTCTTCAGCACAAACTGTTTTTATGGTGGTAGTATTCTTTAGGTTCTAGGTTTTAAACCAACTTTTATATGTCACAGCAAACACAGTAACTATTACATTTGCAATATTTTGTAAACAACTTAGTATCTCAGCAACCACTCAAGCTGCATACATACATACTGTCAGCAGCATTTTATTCATCTAGCTGAGAGTTTTCATATGAGGCTAAGAGATTTGTGTGTGTTGGTTGATGAGATATTTAGAAAAATGTGAAAATTATATCTATATAAATTAATATCATAAAAACAGGTAATATCTATTTACCTGCACTAGGCAGAGTTCACATATTAATGCAGTTGAGTTTGCTATTGTGTAAGCCATAAGATGAAATCTTTTAAAACCTTGTACATAGCATTGTTTTTGCTTTTGGCTTTTCCCCTTCCACTTTCCGCTGCTGTTGCTGTAAAAAAAAAAAAAAAAAAAAATATATATATATATATATATATATATATATATATAGTTAGTCATGTACAGCTAGTTGTGTTTATAGTGCCAACCTTTGGTCTTTTGGCTTTCTTCTAGATTGGCAATTTGTGTTTGCCATGCTTTTCTTGTGCCTGTATATCTTCTTTTTTTTTTCGGCTGCTGCTATTAGGGGTCACCACAGTGGATCATCTGTTTCCATTTCTTCCTGTCCTCTGCATCTTGCTCTGTCACACCAACCACCTGCATGTCCTCTCTCACCACATCCATAAACCTCATCTTAGGCCTTCCTCTTTTCCTCTTACCCGGTAGCTCTATCCTTAACATCCTTTCTCCTAAATACCCAGCATCCCTCCTTAGCACATCCAAATTAACGTAATCTCACTTCTTTGGCTTTATCTCCAAAGCATCCAACCTGAGCTGACCCTCTAATATACTCATTTCTGATCCTAAAAATGTCAATAAAGAGCCTGTTCGAAGTAAATGCTCCCAAAGAACAAGCCAAAAACAATTAGAGTGTAAAGGTCTGAAGAAGCCGTATGGTGAAAGCGCTAACCTGTATTTCTGCTATTAAAGTTGGTCCTCGAGCTGAATGATTCTTTCGTTTTTGGATTACATCGTATAACTTTGACTACTGAAGTTTTGAGGCCATTTGATGAACTTGTTATACATCTACTGTGGTTCGCTCCCACTGTTACTTATTGGTTTATTATCATTTCTAATCCTGTCAATCCTCGTCACACCCAGTTTAAATCTTAACATCTTGAACTCTGCCACCTCCAACTGTGACTCCTGTCTTTTTATCAGTGCCACCATCTTCAACCCATATAACATAGCTGGACTCACTACCATATTGTATACCTTCCCTTTCACTCTTACTGGTACCCATCTGTCACAAATTGCTCCTGACACTCTTCTCCACCCACTCCATCCTGCCTGCACTCTCTTCTTCACCTCTCTTCCATGCTCAACATTACTCTGAATTGTTGATCCCAAGTATTTAAACTCATCCACCTTTGCCAGCTCTACTCCCTGCATCCTCCTCACCATTCTTCTGTCCTCCGTCTCATTCACACACATATATTCTGTCTTGGTCCTGCTAGCCTTCATTCCTCTTCTTTCTAGAGCATATCTCCACTTCTCCAGTGGTTCTTCAACCTGTTCCCTACTCTCACTGTAAATCAGAATGTCATTTGCAAACATCATAGTCCACCGGGACTCCTGTCTGATCTCATCTGTCAACCTGTCCATCACTATTGCAAATAAGAAAGGGCTCAGAGCTGATTCTTGATGCAATCGCACTTCCACCTTGAATGCATCCATCACTCCTACCACAGATCTCACCACCATCACGCTGCCCTTGTACATATCCTGTGCCACTCTTACATACTTCTCTGCCATTCCAGACTTCATTTTTTGTGCCTGTATATCCTTTCCCTTTTTGTTGTGATATGGTATTTTGTTAGCTGGTTTTATTGTGATTGTTTGTTTTGCCCATAGTGACATTAGGTCAGAAAAACCTTCTGGCTTTAAAAGGTACATGGAATGCAGCTGTAAGTTCCTGCATTCCAGTGCATATTCCTTGTGTGTTTACTGTCTGGGTCTGGAGCATCTACAGTTGGCCTGCTCTATCTGTGAGAGCTTTAATCCTAAGACTATCACTGACTGCAAAAATAAGTTGATTTTAATGGGCCTCTCACCTGCTTCTAGTCCTTCAGGGGCTCAAACCTTCTCTAAGGAAGGGTCCTCTGATTGCAAGAATTGCCCTCATAAGTCCTCGAGGGCGTCTTTGGAGTGACCCGCCAAAGTTCCAAGGCCTTAGGATCCGACAAGTTCAGATCCTAGCTCCAAGTCTGCTCCGGTGGATCTGAAGAATGCTTCAGATCTGACTGGTTCTTATCTAATTTCCAGTTCTCCTTAAGCTGCTGCTGTCATCTCGGATCATAGGAGTACGGATCCTACAGCTAGGGGCCCCACTCCAGTGCTGGACATTGAGACAGTTCCTTCCCTTGGGATGCAGCAGACTCCCACTAGGCACTCCTGGCCCCTTCAGTAGCTTCTTCCAGGTCTTCTAGGAGCCTTTTGAAGGTCGACATGGACAGGATGATTAGGAAGATTCTCAAGACTCAGTTTCAGTTGGGGATCTTCTCCGTGCCATCCCCTCTGGGTTGTGTGAGTGGTTCCCTTCAAGCTCAGTCTCCTTCTCCGATCCGTCCCTTGGTATCAGAGTCTCAGGATCATAGCCAACCAAGAGATCCGGAGTTGAGTATGAAGAGCATCCCTTCCTCCACTCCAACCATTGCTCTGACCTCCTTGGCTCAGTTGTCTTTGGGTCTCACATCTGGGAGGTCCCTGTCAGATCTGGGGGAGGGGTTCAGCTTTAACTATGTCACAGCCATCTCTTTCCCTCGGTGCTTTGGCGCTAGACATTTCGGATCTGATTCTACCTGGAACCCAGGACTTTGGGATGTCAACCCTCTCTTCTTCAGTAGCTTTGGCTCCAGTGGAACTGGGGCGGGATTCACCGGCCCCTCTGCATTCCAGGTTTTACAAAGGACCTTCTTTTGCCATAGGGATCTGGTCTCTTTGAGCTACAACTCCCAATGTCAACTTCCCTTGGATCAGAGACTTGAGTCTGTTATATCTGTCCAGAATCAGCCTGTCCAGACTAGCCTCCAAACACTTTCCCCAGAGAGAGAGCACCCCCACCTCATCAGAGACCTCCCCTGAACATCCCACAGAGGAGATCCCTCATAATAGGATGTGCAAAAGGAGGCACATTGACTCCCCCTGGGAGTCTGTCACCAAGGACGTGGACTTTGATGAAGGGGAAGGATCCCCCAGATCACCACTGGAGGACATCTACTTTGGAGACATTTTTGAGATCCTGAGGCAAAGAGGTGGATGGTCAGCCCAACCTCCATCCTCGGACAAGTCTCTATTTTTGTAGGCTTTCAGGAAGAGCCCATCTACATCCTGGGTGGTCCTCATGGTGGATGACCTCATGGGTTTGGTATCCAGCTGAGCCTTGAAGGAGCCAGACTGTATTGAACTGATTCACACCTGGACAGATTTTTATCTCCCCCTAAGGACAGACCATATTGGACCAAGGGTATTCCAGTCGATGCCATGGTTGTGGCAGCAGCTACCAAAATGGAGCTAGCCAGACAGAGCTCCACTGTCCATCTGCCAAACAGGAGTCCAGAGCAATGGACAAGTTTGGTAAGCACATGTATGCCTCGGCCACTTTCTTGCTGAGAATGTTAAAAATACCTGGCACACTTTACTCAATTGCAGAGGGAACTGGTGAAGGAACTGTCACACTCTCTGGTAGAGCTCATGTTGGCAGAGGACTTCAAGAAGGTCTGCCCCCCCCCCCAACTGACAACTCTTTGGTATTTGTCCAATTCTTCCATGAGGCTTATCTCCCATTCCATGGAGGGTGCCTCATGGGCAGTCAGCTTAGGCATTGCTATTTGGAGACATGCCTGGATGAGGCTTTGTGATTTCACTGAACCTTTTAAGGTGCCCTTTGTCAATGCCCCATGTGATGGATTCTCTCTTTTCGATCCATCCATCAGAGACCCTAACCCATAGTGAACAAGACCTTATCTGCTATCAGGGTCAAGTTCTCAACTCCTCAGTGCACCTTTTTTAGAAATGAGTACAATGGAAAGAAAAACCTAGTTCTGAAGATCTCAGAGGTCTTCCCAGGGTTCGAGGCAGAAGAGGAAGTTTCAATGGGAGATACTGCTCCAGGGGCAGGGAGAGTCCACAGAATCAGGGCTTCAGGGAACCTTTCTCTGATGGCCCCTATCAACACTCCTGAATTGCTGCCTGACTGCTCATCTCTGGAGGCAGTTGGGAGTCATTTTTCCTCTGCACCCTACTGCCTGGACCGATATAGCGCAAAACAAGTGCTTGCTAAAGATTATATCCAGAGGTTATTTTATTCCCTTTCTCTTTCCTCCTCCAGAGAGATTGAAGAGATTCCCTGACATTCCAGCAAGTCAGAAGGAGTTTACAGTAGCAGAAATTCTAAATCTACTGCAAAAAATCATCCCAAGAGGTCCCGACCGAACAAAGAGGATTCAGAACTTAGTCTCGCTTCTTTTTAGTGCCAAAGAAAACAAGGGACCTGTGATCCATTTTGGATCTAAGCAATTTAAATTTGCTTGTAAAGAAGGTAAGGTTTCAAATGGTGAAAGTTCAGGCCATTCTATCACTGCTGTAGAAGGACGTTTGGATGTGCTCAGTGGACTTAAAGGATGCGTACGCTCACATCAAAATAGACAGACACTCCAGATGTCATGTGCGCTTGTGGCTGGGAGCCAGTCATTTTCAACTCAGGATTCTGCCCTTTCAACTCACCACAGCCCCCAGGTCCCAGAGTGTTTACCTAATGCATGGCAGAAGTTGCAGCTCACCTAAGACTGCAAGGATTCTGGGTATTTCCCTATCTGCATGACTGGCTCTTCACTGCCCAAACCAGGCACCAACTGCTGCAGGCCAAGGATTACTTCTTCAGCCTTGTCAATCATCTGGGGATCACTATAAACCTGTCAAAGTCGAACCCATCTTCAGTTCAGAGTTTAGAATTCATTGGAGCTGCCTTGGACACAGTGAAACAGATTGTGCCTGTACCCCCTTATCATTTTCAGACCTTCATAGATCATATCTGAGCCATCTCAAACGTATCTTCCCCACTGGCAAGGCTGATACTTCAGGCTGTTGGATCTGTAGCAGCTGCCATCCCATTAGTCCCTCTTGCAAGGTATTTTATGCAAGTTCTTCATTGGACCCTGGCTGCTCAGTGGTCTATACTCTACCAACGTCTATCAAATTGACTTTGATTTGCAGAAAGCATCTCCAGTGGTGGTTGCTGTTGGATGACCTGACAATAGGCAGACCTTTCTTCCTTCCTTCCCCCTCAGCCACAGTGACCATGGATGCTTCCTAGTTGGGGTGGGAGGGGTGGAGCATTTCAAAGGAGTGTTGGTCCCAGGCACATGGTTGCACATAGAGATCAGATTGTATATCAGTGTTCTGGAGATGAGAGCAGTCCTCCCCACGCTGCAAGCCTATCAAGACTTTCTCCCTCTAGGAATTATTGCAGATCACGCAGACAACATGTCAGTAGTGAGGTACATCGACAAACAAGGAGAAACCTGCTCTAACCTGCTGTGCAGAGAGGCCATAAGGTTTGGGAATGGGCGATGTCTTCAGACTTTTTGCTTGCACCTCCCATACCGAGGAGACCCATCGTCCTGGCAGATAAGCTCAGCAGGTCCATTCTGACCACTTACGAGTAGTCCCTCAGTCAATCAGTAGCGGACCTGATCTTCAGTAATTGAGCCAACCTTGCTGAGACTTATTTGCATCCTTCCAGAACAGCAAGTTGCAACAACTGTTTCACTCTGATCCCCTCTCCAGGGGAGTCCCTGAGGGATGCTGTGGTTCTCTGTTGCCCCCCCCGGTCTCCTCTGTGCTTATCCCCCACTACCCTTGATCCCAAAGTTTCTCCAGAAAGCAAAGCGGTAATCCTCATTGCCCCCCCCCTATTGGCTTTGTCAGATATAGTTCCCCTTCCACTGGTCTCACCTGAAATATCCTCCATGGTTTCTGGAACCCAAACAGGACCTCCTTTGTCACCCAATAGATGGTTTTCACCCCAATCTGATGTCCCTCAAATTGACCACTTGGTTTCTGCACTTCCAGTGATTGTTCAAAGGACCAGGTTTGCTTCCCTTGTCTGAGGTATTATTTTAGCCTCCAAAAAAACAGCTACCAAGAAAGCCTGTGGGAGTAAATGAAAGGGATTTGTTTTCTGGGCTTCTAAAGAGAACATTGACTCTTTTCAGTCCCAATTTCAGCTAACCTTCTCTTCCTTGCATCTCTTTGCAGCCAGATTCTCTACCATCAAACTTCAGTTGGCAGCCATCTTTAACTTTCATTCTGGCAATGTTTTCAGTTCCCCGTCAACTTCCAAACTGTGCAAGGCCTTTTTGAAAGAGATCTTCCTCCTCAGGCCTCCAGTCAGAGATCCTTCCCTGCCATGGTATCTCACTGTCGCCTTGCAAAGCCCAACTCAAAAACGTTTTGAACCAACCTGTGATTGTGACAAAGTTTTTTCATGGAAGACAATCTTTCTCATTCCTATCACCTCAGCTAAGAGAATCTCGGAGATTCAGGCCTTATCTTTTATGCCCCTTGCATTATTTTCCACAAAGATAGGATTTCCCTTCGTACTAATCCCTCTTTCACCCCCAAGGTAGCTACAGAAACCAGTCTCAACCAGACAATTCAAGTACCAGTTTTCTTCCCAAATTTCTCTAATGAGGGAGAATGTTTGTTTTTTGCATCAGCTTGATGTCCACAGGCAGTTATGTTTTTATCTGCACAGGACAAAACCTTTTTGAAAATCAGAGCAGTTATTTGTGTCCTTCTTTCATAGCCATCTAGGTCTGGCAGTTTCTAAGGTTACTCTTGCTAAATGGATAACAGACTGTATTATCTTGATTTATACCAAGAATGGATTTCAGCTACCTCATCCTCCTAAGGCCCACTCAACCAGGTCTATGTCCACCTTATCCTCCTCCTCTTACAGGACTTCATTAGATGATGTATGCACTGCAACCACTTGGTCGAAGGCTCACATCTTTGTCTCAGATTACAAATTAGACACTGTTTCCAGAAGCCAAGCTTCCTTCAGTTTGGCAATGCTCTGGCATATCCTTCCCTGAGACCACTCAGGAGTTGTATAGCTGGGACTCTACCCATCCTTAAGGAGGAATGAAAGAGACAGCATCAGATTTATTAGTTATGTACTTACCATAACGTGGTATCAGTGTTGTCTTCTTTCATTCCTCCTCACCTTCCCTCCCTGCCATCCCCCTACCCAGTGCTCTAGAAGACCTTGAGAGTACTTTTTAGGAACTGTTGTTCCTGGCATTTGAGCCTCTAGTTCTTGATGTATACTCCTTTCTTTCTTTGCTCTCTATCACCTAGTGGGGCAGCAAACTTGATCTGAGGGAGTTATTGGACAGTACATTATACGAAGTGGGAGGAGCTTGAGACTTGGATCCTAGTCTGAAAAAATGTAGCTGAGTCAGATTCAAGGGTTGGATCAGTAACCCATCTGTGAGGAGGAATGAAAGAAGACAGCAGATATATCAGGTTATAGCAAGTACATAACTAATAATTCCCCTTCTTCATTATCTGTCCAGGGGTCATAATCACAAGTTACCCAAAAGAGTGGCTTTCTCACACAGAAAAAGGGTTCTTTTCTTCATTACAACTGGATAGCATGCAACCTGTCATTGTGGATGACAGAATTTTGTCTCTTTCAAACATCAATTTTCTGAGGACATGTGGCAGGTTCTTCAGAAAGTAGGGAAGCTTACCACTAGAAGATCTTGCATATCCACATGGAAAAGATTTTCTCTGGTGTCACAAAAAACAGAGAATCCTATTCAAACTGGGATTCCCACTTTTCTTTCATACTTGTGTGAGCTCTTAAGAGCTGGTGCAGCCTTTTCCTCTAGCAACGCACACTTATCTTCCATTCCTGCATGCATATGCTTTGATCCTTCCCTGTTTTCTAGAACTGAGGTGTGACAGTTTTGCAAGGGTGTCCTTCATTTGAACCCAGCCAGGAGGGCTACCCTCCCCCCTCGGGACCTTAACATTGTCTTGGAAAAGCTTACCCAGCCACCTTTCAGAGTAGTAGTGGCTTCTGCATATCTAACATTTTTACTTAAAAAAACATTCTTCTAGTAACCCTTACTTCTCCCATAAGGGTTTCTGAGCTACAAGCCCTAATTTCCTCTCCTCCTTATTTTTCATAAAGATAGGATATCTTAGTGTCATTCCTTTCTTCATGTCTGATGTTATCAATGATTTGTCTATCAACTAGGCTGTTAATCTCCTACCTTCTTTTCTGTCAGTACAAGGATGAAAGACTTTTGCACTCTTTAGATGTGCATAGGCAAGTTAGATTCTGTTTGGACAAGACAAAAGACATTAGGAAGACAAACCAGTTGTTTTTCTTTCCAGGAAACCAAGCTTGGGCAATTGTTTCTCCAAGCAAACAGTTGTCAACTGGATTTCAAAGTCCATATTCTTTTATTATTCCCATCATGGCAAGTTCTTATCCTCTCCGGTTAAGGTCCATTCCACTTGAGCAGTTTCTTCCTCTGGAGCCTTTTACAAGGGAGTTGATTTCAGGGCTATTTAAGAGGCAGCCACTTGGTCATCTGGGCACACTTTCACAAAACACTACAGGATGGAAGCTTTCTCTAGATCTATCATTTCATTTGCTAGATCTTTGCTATCTGGACTGATTAACAGCTCCCCTGATCCTAGTCTATCCACCCTTTCTAACCGATAAGCTTTGAGAATCACCCAGTAGTAGCAACAATGATCCAAGGAAGGATATAGTACAGTTGTGTAAGAACATTTTTGTAATGGTAGATGTCCTACTGATCACTGTTACAATATTACTTCCCACCCTCTTTTGCCCTTTTTTCTAATGTTTTTTTTTCCTGGATTCTCTTGGACTGAGGGGGAAGTATCTCCATGCTTCCCTCCTCTTAGCTCACCATAATCCTTATGCTAGTTCTTTTACTTGGCTGTCTTCAGGTCTCCTGGCTTAGGGATAGTCAGACTCTTGTGCTCATATGTCTATTTATGTATGCTTATGCCTTTGGGCTTGGGTCATACATCGGGCATGTAACCATATGGAAGGTTTTTTGGCTTTGGTACCCAAGGCGGTCGTTAGGTTACCACAGTGAGATAACCCAAAGGTACTGGAATACTGCAACAGTGATCAGTATGACATTTACTGTTATGCTAAGTTCTTAAACAACTGTACTTTGTGCCCATATTAGTAAGCCCTGGAAGTCCCAAACCATGCTTTTCCATTGTCAATATTCATTTTTCCCATTGCCCTTTTTCTCTGTTATGCCAAAGAAACTCCTTGATATCCTTTTTTATCTTCTTCCATATCTGATCTCTCATTTGGTGTGTGTGTGTGTGTGTGTGTGTGTGTGTGTGTGTGTGTGTGTGTGTGTGTGTGTGTGTGTGTGTGTGTGTACGTATGTGTGTGTCTATAAATATATATATATATATATATATATATATATATATATATATATATATATATATATAGATATAGATATAGATAGATATACAAGTCTGGTTTGCATAAAGAACCAGCATGACCAAATGCATCTTAATTGTATATTATTTTCAGTGTCCATAAATAATTTTATAGTCTTACTTTACAGTCATGAGCTATTTCTTCCTACATTTCTTTAGCAGTTTGCTCAACATCCCATTTCAAATTTGGAAGCATCTCATCTTGTCATAACCCCACAAAATTAGAAAGTTTCACTCTAAGTCAAGTTTTGTGGCATAACTGATTACTATAGCCTTTATTTCTGTTTTTTTTTTTTTTACTGTATATCCTGCTGTACAAGTAAAATACTTCAGTTTATCAAATATAATTTTATATCATATACCAGACTGGTAACATATAATGCCATCCAAATTTTTTCTGATTAGTACTTAAATTTCAATATACCACAACCACGAAGTCGGTTATTGCTATTATACAATGACATTATTTAAGTAAAAAAAAAATTTTTCTTAAATAATGCCTTTGAGTAATGTCTCTGTGCTGCCCTTCAGCGTTTTTCTGATCTCCTGGGGCTTTTTCTGATGTACTGAGCATGCATATGGGATTTGTGTTCCCACGCTTACACAGTACATCAGTGCTGTGCAAAGGAAGCAATGGAGAATGGAAGATCTCCGTTGCTTTTTTTTGTTGTTGTTTTTATTGAAAGAAAAAAAAAAAGAAACTGGGAGACTTTTAACATTCGGGAGAGCCAGGACAGACAAAATAAAAGGATAATTAGGTAAGTTTTTATAGTTTTGCAGAACATACCTGATTATCCTTTTATTTTTGTCTGCACCATTTCCCTTGTTCGTTTGAGGTCTACCAGACCTTTTTCCGTTGGTATATTCTCGGATTTACAACAGGCATGCTGGTTGGGCTGACCAGTCAGCGTGCTCATTTTTGAATATTAATGGCCAGTCATTGTATAATGTCTAATAACTCTAAACACAAAGCAGAGTGTAATGGCAAAAGCTGATACCTCTACCTGTTTATTTTTGTAAGGCTAAACACTTTAGACAGCTCACCACTACACCTTCACCCTAGATTGAACTCCTCTCTTGATTTTAAAGGTTAATAGTGTCCATGTTTTTGAAAATCCTAATGCCTGAAAAGGTCTCTTCTTAAATTCCTAAGTCATTCTATCACATGCTGCTTTGACATCCAAACTCCTCCCCCGATTCCCTCACTGAGGAAACAGATTTGGATGACACGGAAGGTTCCCCAGATCACCTCCCGAGGATGTCTCCTTGGAGACATCATGGAAATCTTACGCCAGCAGGGAGGTTGGTCCACCCCAAAACCTTCCTTGGACGGATCTGTGTTCCTGGAGGCTTTCGGCATGGGCCCGTCTACTTCCTCGGTATTGCCTCCCACAGATCCCTTGGTGGACTTGGTTACCTTGCGGCCTTGAAAGGAGCCGGACACTGTGGAACCAATCCCTAAGTGCCCAGACAAAATGTTGAGCCCCCCCTACAGACAGACCAGCATGGAATAAAGGGTCCCCTATAGATGCTATGGTGGTAGCAGCTGCCACCAAAAAGGAACTAGCCCAGGAGAGTTCCTCGGTCCATCCCCCCTGACTGTGAGTCTAGGATGATGGACCGCTTAGGGAGGTGGGTTTATGTGTCAGTGACTTTTTCTATCAGGGAGCTGAACTTTCTGGCCCACGTTACTACACTACAGCGCGACCTAGTTAAGGAACTGGCTGAGTCTCCCCGAAAGTCCATGTTACAGGAGGACAGAGCCATGTTCTCTGCGAGGATGGCTACTTTGACAGCGGTTTCAAACACGTCCATGCAACTCCTCTCACATGCTACTGAAAGAGCAGTTAGGGTGGCTGGGTCTGGCGTGTCCAGAGGCATAACGCCTTGCTCAGATTGTCAGTTCTTGGAACCCTTCAAGACATCTTTTGTGAATGCCCCTTATGATGGTTCTACCCTTTTTGGTAAGACCATCCGAGACACATTGGTTCCGAGTGAGAAAGATGGGAAGACACTGTCTGCCATCAGAATCTGCTTCTCAAACCCTCAAAGATAATTTTCTCAGAAGCAGCGGGAGCAAAAGAGGATGTGGTTCCGGAAGTCTCAGTATTCCCGGGACACTCAGGGCTCTTCTTCCCTTAGAGGCAGAGGGAGACAGGATAGATGCCGGCCCAGAGGCAGAGGGGGTCCAAGGAATTTTGGGTCTAAAGAACCTTTCTCGGACAGGCCTGCGCAGCAATCCTGAGGGTTGCCCAACTGTTCTGTTCTGGAGGCAGTCGGGGCTCACCTGTCATTGCACCTGGCGGCATGGGAGTCTATGTCATAAGACCATTGGGTGCTTCAGATAATTTCCAGAGGCTATTCAATCCTGTTCGTGGTTCCTCCCACACCTTTCAAACACCTCTCGGATGTACCACCCATTCAAAGGGAGGCAGCAGCACTAGAGGTTTCCAAGCTGCTAGAGAAATGAGCCATTGAACCTGTCCCGCCAGATCAGTCTTGATCGGGCATCTACTCCTGGTTCTTTTTGATGCCAAAAAAGACGGGGGACTTAAGGCCCATTCTGGACCTATCTACTCTGAATCTGTCAGTTGCCAAAGAAAAGTTCTGGATGGTCACTTTACAGTCCATCATGCCCTACCTGCAAGAGAGCAACTGGATGTGCTCGTTCGACCTCCAGGATGCTTACTACCACATAAAGATGTACAGAAGCTCCAGGAGGTTTCTCCACTTCTGGCTAAGAACCAATCATTATCAGTTCTGAGCCTTACCCTTTGGTCTCACCACAGCCCCCAGGGTGTTCACCAAAGTGATGGCAGTAGTAGCAGCTCACCTGAGGCTTCCGGGGATTCAAGTCTACCCTTACCTGGACTATTGGCTTCTTACTGCTCCCACCAAGCGACTACTTTGTCGGACGAGAGATTATTTCCTAAAGCTTGCACACTACTTAGGGATTACAATCAACACAGTCAAATCCATTCTGAATCCTGTCTAGGTGATAGAATATATAGCGGCATGGATAGACACGCTACAGACAAAAATCTTCCTGACCACGGAGAGAGTTTGAAGCCTAAGGATGTCTTCATTTACTGTTCTCACCTTCCCTTAGCAGAATCAGTCTTGAGGGCCCTAGGTTCTGTGGCAGCAACCGTAACACTTCTGTGTGCTCAATTACATGTGCGAGTACTACAGTGGACTCTAGCGGTGCTATGGTCTTTGCTGGATCTTTCGTTGTCGCACCCAATACATCTCAATCGATCCTGCAGGTCATCCCTTTTTTGGTGGATGCAATCTTCGGAAATTCTGGAGGGACGACCTTTTGTTCCAGCTCCTGCCTAAGCCGCAGTGACCACAGATGCCTCCCAACTAGGGTGAGGGGGCATTGTTTGGGAAGGACAGTCCAAGGCATTTGGTCTCCAATCAAGACCAGTTTGCATATAAACGTTCTGGAGATGAGGGTGGTCCTATTAGCGTTGCAGGCCCTTCATGCCTTTCTACATCTGGGAACCATTGCAATCCAGTCAGACAACATGTCAGTGGTCTGGTATATCAACAAACAGGGAGGGGACCAGATCTTACCCCCTTTGTCGCGATTCTATGAGAGTTTGGGAATGGCTGATCTCCACCAGTCATTTTCTGATAGCAACGCATATTCCAGGATGGTCCAACATTCTAGAGGACAGACTAAGCCGGACTATTCTGATGCCTTATGAGTGGTCTCTAAATCCTTCCATAGCGGAGCAGATTTTTCTAGAGTAGAGTCAGCCGTGTTGCGATCTCTTCACATCTCCTTCCAATGCGTAGTGCAGCGAGTTCTTCGCTCTGAACCCCCGTACTGGGGGAGTCCCCCAGAGAAGCTCTAGTCCATGCTTGGCCTTCTGGTCTTCTTTATATTTATACTCATGTACCCCTTATTCCGAATTTTCTACAGAAAGCTTGTCGACTGGAGAGCAAAGTGATCCTTATTGCCCCATTTTGACCTCGCCAAGTATGGTTTCCCTTCCTTTGGTCTGATCTTCTAGCTCCACCTTGAATATTGGATCCCATTCAGAATCTCATTTCGCACCCCTCGAGGGTCCCTCATCCAAAATGGACAGTCTAAGGCTCACAGCTTGGCTGCTCCAGTTCCCTTGATTGATAGGACTCCTGGATTGTCTTTCTTGGTCAGGTCTATTCTGGTGGCAGCCTGTAAGTTGTCCACCAGGAAGGTTTATTGTAGCAAATGGAAACTTTTTCCTTTTAGGCTTCTCAAAGGAGTTTAGATCCTTTCACGGCTCCTGTTCCAGCTATTCCAGATTTTCTGGCAAATATTTTTCAACAAGGGGCTAGCTCATCTACAATCAAGGTTCAACTAGCTGCCATTTCTCATTTTCATGTGGGCGAGAATTCTGCTTTTTTAGTCTCTTCCAGATTGTGTAAAGCCTTTATCAAAGGTACCTTCCTCTCACATCCTCCGGTCAAAGATCCCATTCCCCCATGGGACCTTACTATGGTACTTCAAGCGTTGGTCACTCTGCCATTTGAACCTGCAGCAACCACGGATCTTAAGTTTTTGTCATGGAAAACAGCATTTCTAATGGCTATCACCTCTGCTAGGAGGGTTTTGGAATTGCAAGTGTTGTCTGTCAAGGTTCCATACATGATTTTCCACAAGGACAGGGTTTCTCTTCGCATCAATCCTTCCTTTCTCCCAAAAGTAGCATCAGAGGTTAACATCAATCAAACTATCAATTTACCTTTTTTCTTCTCGAATTTTACAAACAAAATGGAATACAAGCACTTGGATGTTCATAGACAGTTACGATTCTATTTACACAGGACCAAAACCTTTCGCAAATCTGACCAGTTGTTTGTGTCTTTTTCTAAACCTTTTTTGGATAAACCTATCTGCAAATTTAGGTGGATCTCCCTATGTATCCTTCAGATTTACAAGGATAAAGGTTTGTCTCCTCCGGGTCAGGATAAAGTTCACTCAGTTAGGTCCATGGCTACTTCTGCGGCCTTTTAGTCGAGAGTATCATTAGATGACATTTGTTCTGCAGCTATTTGGTCCTCATCTCATACCTTTATTTCTCACTGTAAATTGGATTTGATGTCTACAAGGAGAGCATCCTTTGGTTCCACGGTGCTTTGGAATGTCCTTCCTTGAGGGCCACCCAGGTATTTAGTAGCTGGGGACTCTGTCCCACAGGATGAAGATGAAATGAAGTAAACTACTTCAGATAAAGAAGTTATGTACTCACCATAACATTCCATCTGAGTAGTTCTACTTCATTTGTCTTCAACCATCCCTCCCTCCTTCCCCCTGATCTTACCATATGGACAGCATTATTGCTGGTTTTAGGTGTGTAAGGTGTTTTTTGAGGTTGGATTGTTCAGCGTAAGTTGCAGCAAACTCGATCTGGGGGATGGAAGGTAGTGGTGGTGTATTATGGGTAAGGGGAGGAGCTTGGAGCTTGGAGCAGATGCTAGTGAAGTTGCCGGCTCGGATCTGATACGGATCCGGTACCCACAGGTTGAAGACAAATGAAATAGAACTGTTCAGATGGAACATTATGGTGAGTACATAACTTCTTTTTTCCTTTATTTTTTTATGTTAATATTCCTCTTTCTACTTTTGTTACTTGAGGGAGTTAGTTGTTTCAAACATGTTACCATTTCCTGCAAATTAATTTCAACGTTTATATTTTGTCTGTATAATGTTCACTACATTCATACTATTTCAGGGTCCACTTTTACCATCCTTTCAACCATTTTTGCCTTATATGTTGAGACAAGTTGGTTGCTCTATGTATTATCAAAAAGTAGCTGTTTCAGAACAATTCATATTTTCTAATTACTCCTGCGTATACATTCTAGCTTCTTTTATTTGCTGATCCTCCTGTTGTGTTCCACTTATTCTTTTTCACTTCTATAAATCCCTTATTTTTAAGTCCTCTAAATACCTATTGTGGCTATTATTACGTATCTCATCTGGTTACTTTCCATTTTGTTTGGTTAATTACACCTATATTAATAGTTCATGCATAGACAGGTTTGTCTTGCACTAACTGCTGTTTTCCTCAGATTCTGTTCCTTACTACTTTACTTTAGAGCAGGAGTACATATGTCTATTTCTTTATATTTCTAACTGTAATGGCATTTCATAGCAGAGGTCATGTATAGCCAATTATAGGATGTGGGGACATTTTAAAACATTTCTCTTATTTCTAAATTTTACCGCTTGTGTGCTTTTGAGCAGGACATCAGCTGTCTTAGAATATAGCTTTGTGACATTGTACTGATTTTTAAAGTCTTGCTTTTAACGAGCATTATCCTGTAGGTATGTTACAGTGCATTTTATCCTAACTGCAGTATCCGACTTCTATCTATGCATCAGCAGTAGGTTGGTACTCTGCTAAATTCTATCATACGAGGCATTTTTAACTCACTCGACATTTTTAGCCTTTTTTTTTGTAGAAGCAACCGACCTGTGTAGATTTAACAAATTGTGTTTTGGTTAGGAACAAAAGGGGGTGTAGGTATAACCTACTGTCATTCCTGATCTTCCCATCATCAGCCACTTAAATACAAATTTGTTGGCAACACATTTTAATAACCAGTCAGTCAATGCATACCATCTAACAAACTGACATACCATCAGTTCAGTATGTTTGTCACTGTAGTTCTCTTTCTTTTCATTCTTCTGGCTTTAACATTTTATTATTTATTTATTTATTGACATTTGTTAACCGGGTTAGTCCAGCTGGGCCAGGAGCCCTTTTTCAGTGCAGACCCAAGGAGAAAAGGTCCAATTACAGACAGTTTAAGTATACATAACAGTTTAGTTTACAATTCATAGGTTCATAGGTAGGTACTAGGCTATTGGCCCTGGGGCCTACATAAGTGTAGCCAAAGGTACCCTGGCTTTCGCCACCCAAGAAAATTATTTTCCTGTGCCACTGTTGAGCAGAGCCACAGAAGTGATCCCCAGGGTGAATTTCCTATCTGCCATCCAGTCATCAAGATTTTTCTTGAAGAGCGCTAATGAGGAGCTTTGTTTGATATAGATAGGTAGTTTGTTCCAGAGTATGGGATGTCTCTGGGACAGGAATCTATCCCTCCACCATGTTCTGTTTATTGTGGTAACAAGGTTTAGGTCCCTAGACCGTGTAGCTCGTAGGGATTGGGATTTCTTTAAGTGGAGCATGTCTAAAAGCTCTGGGTTTGACATAGCTTTGTGAGTTAGGCAGAGATCGCCTCTGAGTAGGCGATATGCAACAGAGTAAAGCTGCAGTTTTTTGAGACTGTCTGCATAGGGCATCTGTTTGAGGCCGGTAATCCTCTTTGTGAGGTATTTATGTGGCCTTTCCAGTTGTTGTAGATGTCTTGTGAGGTACATACCAAAAGGGGCATTGTACTCTATAATGGGTCTAATGAGTGACGAGTAGAGGAGAACAATGACCTCTTTTTTTTCCTGGATGAGAAACCTTTTGTGATGAGGTGTGCCACATAGAAGGATTTCCTGACTACTGTGGCGATGTGATTATCAAAAGAGAGACTACTGTCCACCTGTGTCCCAAGGTCTCTTATCACACTTTCAGTGTTAAGTAGACTACCGCCTATGTGGTAGTTCATGGGTACTGAGTTTTTACCAAAAGGGATGACAATGCACTTTTTGGCATTGAGCTTGAGGCCATGGCTTTGACACCAGGCATCTGTCTCAGCTAGGCCCTTTTGTAGGATGTCCACATCTTTTTGGAGTTTTGATTATGGCTCCTGGTTTGCAGTCATCTGCGAACTTCGTTAGACAAAGACCTTCTGTGTTGGCCTGTACTTCAGAGAAGTAGATACCAAACAGGAGAGGACCCAGGACTGAACCCTGTGGTACTCCAGTTGTCACTGGTATGAAGTTGGATTTGGAGTCTGCTACTTTCACAATGTGGGTTCTGTCCGTGAGCCAGTTGGCAACCCATCTTGTGACATAGGGATTTATACCTAGTTTAGTTAGTTTATCTATAATTCCAGAGTGGGGGATGGTGTCGAAAGCCGTGACGAGATCTAGATAGGCTGTGTGAACCACCTTACCCTCATCTACAGCTTTGGTGACTGCTTCAAAGAAGTCTATCAGGTTTAGGAGACATGATCTGCCTTTTACAAACCCGAACTGGGTGGGGTCTTGAGTTTGGAGATTACCAATGTCATTGTTTATATGTTCCATGATGATACATTCCATAGCCTTGCAGACCAGGCTCGTTAGGCTAATGGGGCGGTAGTTTCCGGGGTCTGTGGTGGCTCCCCCTTTGTGGAGTGGGATAACTGTCGCTGTGCGCCATTCAGTGGGCACATAGCCTGAGGTGAGGCTATGATTGAACATGGTACTTAGGTGGGGTGCCAGTTCATGTAGAACACAGCCTGGGATGTCGTCAGGTCCCATGGATGCTGTGTTCTTGGCTTTGGATAGTGTGTTTCTTACCTGTGCAGCCGTGATTACAGGAACTTTGCATTCTTCTGGTATAGAGATGGGCCCTTTAGGGGATGACAGGGGGGGGGGGGGTAAAGTTAGCGCTGAACCTATCTGCCAGGATGTTGGCAATATCAATTGGTTCTGTATATTTAGTGCCATTGTGCGGCAACTCAGAGCAGATCTGAGTGTTGCCATTGAGATTCTTGACATGGCTGTAGAATGCTTTGTGGTTGTCTTTAGAGTCAGTGGCAGTTTTGTTTTCATAACTAGCTTTGGAGGATTTTATGAGGGATCTCAGCTTCTTACTGAGGCTGACCAGGGAGTTTCTCCAATCATGGGATTTTACTATTTTTTGCAATAGTTTCTTTCTTCTATTGTAGAGTTTGTTTATGGCAGGGGACCACCAGATTGGCTTCCTTTTTTTGGAGGATAGCATCTTGGTTCTGTTAGGGATTGCACGATCCATGCACTCATGTAAGTGCTTATAAAGTGCATTTGTGTAGGATTCAGCAGTCATACCTCTATTGTCCGTCAGCATGGTTGTCGTGAAGTTTGCCACTTCTGTCTTGGGAAGCGTGAAGTTGGCTTTGGAGAAAATTTTTTACTGTGGCTTCCCAAATGGGGGGAGGGGAGGGATGTGGATGTCTAGGGTGATTAGCTTGTAGTTGGATCTCACCAACAAGGAATTGACCTCTGGTGTGGAGCACCGGTTGCCCATGTTGGTAATAACCAGGTCAAGGATATCGCTGTCCCTGGTGGGGGTGTGGATAAGTTGATCCATGGCATTGGAATTTATGAATTCCAGAAAACACTGAGCGCAAGAGTTGGTACATGAGTAGTTTTCCCATTTAATGGTAGGGTAGTTGAAATCACCCATTATTAGGGTGTTAGGTTGTACCCTAATATTTTCCAGTGTATTAAGAAATGAGGAGTGGGAATCCTGGGGCATGGTTGGGGATCTGTAGCAAGCTACAATTTGGATTGCAGTCTTGCCCAGAGTTAGTTGCACTTGGATAATCTCGGATGCATTATGCTGAGCAACTAGCCTGGAGGTGTGGATATCCTTAATGAATATTGACACGCCTCCGCCTTTAGTGTTTCGGTCCAGGTTAGGTGGCCGAAAGGTGTGGTATGAATTATAGCCTGGTAATGCAGGGCTACTCTCTGGAGCCTTGAACCAGGTTCTCTGTCACTGCACAGATGTCGATGTTCTCCATTTTAAGGACTGCCTCGAGTGAGTGCATTTTGAGGTTTAGACCTCTAGCATTGAGTAGCAATAACCTCAGATTCTTCTTGCCCGTACCTGTTAGGGTGGTGAATTTGTCATTTGAACCTTGCCTAAAAAAGGCACTATAGGGTTGGCTAGAGCCTTAGCCAGTATCTGGAATCCCAGGGGCGACAGGTGCAGGCCATCTTTGGTGAAGCATCATGGTTTGTCGATCATGTCATCCCAGGCAGACAGATACTGGATCCCCTTAGAATGACACCAGAAGCTTAGACAATTGTTGAAGTCAATCATTTTGTCCTTGTACTGTGGTATCATTCTGGGTGATGGTAGGATGCTACTCAGGGCTAGGGTCTTACCTGCCTGGGCTACAAGATCGGACAGCTCCTCCATGTCCCTTTTCATGTAGTCCAAGGAGGTACGTCTCAGGTCATTCACACCAACACAGACAATGACAGAGTCATATTTGTACTTGTTGTGGAGTGACCTGAGTGCATGCGTTATGTGGTGGATCCTGGCACCTGACAGGCAGCTGACAGTAACTTTCTCCTTATCAGTGTGCCTGACTATAGAGTCACCTATGACTAGAGTGTTGGGTACGTTGTTATGCCTTATGGGCTGTGGTTGAGTGGCACAATGAGTTTGTGGGCTATGTGTCATTTGGGTTGTGTTGGGGGGTGGAGGTTGCTTGTGTTTGTGCTTTGGAGGTCCCTGTTGCTTGGGCAGGTTTTTACTGAGAGCCTCCGAGAACGTAGGTGTGTGTTTTGTGTTTCTATGTGTGTGTTTTGGTGGTGTAGGTTTTGAGGGACTGTGTGCTGAGTGTGGTGTGGTGCAAGTGTTTACCTTCTCCTCTTGACTGTCTAGTCCAGTCTTGGGTGAAGAGAGCTTTGCTTCCAGTTTGGCTATATAAGTGCATCTCTCACAGGTTGTAGTGTTGGGTGGTAGGAGGAGAGGGTTGTCTGTGTACATGAAGCAATTACTGCATTGCCCCAAGATGTCCAGATTCCATCAGGTAGACAGGAGAAAACACCGGGAGCTGACCCTTAGACATGCCTGGATAGGTGCTTATTTGTTAAGTATTAGAAACTGTTTTCCTCTGGACAGTGAGGAAAGCTGAGTGCTGTAGTAATTTGTAGCTTATTTAGTGCTTACAATAAGTTCTGAACAGGTGCTGAGCTCAAAGAAACAGACTTGAGTGCTGAAACAAAAAACTGGCTAGTTCTTAGAAACAAAATGAAGCTAGAAGGCGTCCCTCCAACACAGAAAGGCTTGGGGGCCTAGAAGCCTACAAATAGTCCTGGACACAGCAAATCTATATCCAGACTAGACGACCCACAGGAAAGGCAGGAAACAAGCTTAGAATTTTTTTTTTTTTTTTTTTTATTTTAGTGGAAAGAGAGAAAGGAGTAGCAGAAACTAAGCTGATTGGCCTTCTCAAATGTTCTCCCTGTATTGGGTAGAATGATGTAATGACACTAGACTGGGAGGAGGGTCCCAGATCAAATTTACAGGAGGGGTGGGTAACTGCAAAGCCACCAACAAACTGCAGAAATGTTTCTCACAGCAGAAAAGCAGCAGTGAGCCTTTAAATGAAAGTTTTAAACAGCTAAAGGAGCCTCTAGAGAAAGTGTTTAACTGCAGCAAGTTATCAGAAACAAACAAGTTATCAGAAACAAACAACCCAACAGATGCTTAATAGAAGTGGACAATTTCCAGTTAATACCTCACACACAGTGAAACTAGCTAGAAAAATATGCAGTACACAAAGTGCTATAGATAACTTGAAAAAATAAGCAAAAAAACAGGATACTTAATGTTATATATTATAGATCCGAGTTTGCTCAGTGTCCGTCCTTCGATTAGCTCAGTGTGAAATGGGAGAAACACTCACAACTTAACTTCTTAAGTAAAAAAACAATTATTATTAGCAGTACAATTTAAAGCAATTCACAGTGATAAGTTAAGAGGCATAACAGGGATAAGATCAGTAACACAAAAAGTACAAATACGTACTGTACTTCAATATTTTTTTTATTTTTTTTACACATAGCTGATGTATAACTGATGTGATAAGGTGTATAGCAAGTTGTAGTATTTTAGGAATAGTACAAATTATGAGGCGTGAGAGATGAGTGTGCAAGAATGGGGGTGGAAGGGATATCTAGAGGTGTAATGTGATGTTAGAAAAAAATATGTGGGAAATAATATCTGAGAGGATTTTACGAGATTGTGGTAAAAAGGAATAGTATTGGAGCGGTAAAAAGTATGCTGAGACGTTGGATGGGATTGTGGAATACAGATGCTAACTAATCTTATAGTACACTCTCTCATCATTGTCTACCACACTTCTAATTCTTATAAGCCCCTCAAGCAGTCCTTACTTCAGAAAAAAAAAAAACAGTTTACCCACTTCAGATGTTGTTTTTATCTAAACAAAATTACTAAGAATGATGCAATATGAAAAAAAATATTTATTTCTACATGTGGTCAAATGTTCCTATTTAAGACATTAAATATATGATCTGAAGTAGGAGATTCATTTGTCTGCAACCTGTGGGTTATGGATCCGATATCGGATCCGAACCGGCATGGTTTACCAGCTATGGATCCAAGCTCTCAGCTCCTCCCCTCACCCATAATGCCCTGCTCTACCCTCATGACCCCAGATCTCGTTTGCCGCGCATGGTGACCAGATTGTTTTCCAGCTCTCCAGCTAAGTGCTAGTTAAAAGTATTTAAATTGTAAAATTTAAAGAATTTTTTTTGGTTATTTGTGTGAAAGTGTAGGTTTCCCCTTTGGTATATTTACTTTTTTTAGTGTTTAAACTAAAAGTTATATCCCTCCCCTCGCTGTTAGCGTAGTGTGTGTGTATTGGGCCTGTGAGTGATTTTGTGTTTCTTTAGTTACTTCTTTAGTTATAGTAACTACTGTTGTAGATTGGGATGTCTGAGCAACCCAAATCTATTTTTTCTAAATGCTCCGAGTGTGGCCATAAGCTTTCCCCAGCTGATGGCCACACTCGGTGTGTTAGATGCCTGGGGGTTGAACACCTCACATCTGGATGTTCCATTTGTGCAGGGTTCAACCCCAGGGCATTGAAGGAGCGGAGGTCCAAGCTTGTTTTGGCGGGCCTTTTACCGCCGGACTCGGCTCCGACCTCCGCTCCTTCGGGAGTAACTGTACCCACGGTTATTCCTTCTGCGGCTCCCCCTCCTCCTCCTGGGACTCAACCTCCCGTTTCTGGTTCGGAGGAGATGGATACTAAGAAAAGGGACCGGAGGGAGAAGCACCATAAGCGGCGGGCCGAGACCTCTGTTTCGGCCCCGCCAGCCAAGCGGGCTTCTCCCCCGGCTCCATTGTCGGCTCAGTCTCCTCCTCCTCGGCTCCGGTCTCCAGTGTGTTTTTCACCGGGACCTGAGGAGGAGGAGACCCGATCTCCGTCGAGGCTATCGAGGAGGCACTCTAGGCCTACCTTGGTAGCCTCGTCGAGATCTACGTATAGCCTTTCGGATGCTGATCTGGACCGGATGATGAGAAGGTTCATCCAGGCCCAGATGCAGATGGGAGTGCTCTTGCCTCCCCCCCTCTGGGGGGAGCTCAACACCCTTTTTCAAACCGATTGCTCCTTCTTCGACCCGCTACCCGGGTTCGGAGCAGTTGGAGCCGCGCAGCTTCAGAGCCGGGGGTGGGTCGGCGCCGATAGTTCTTTGTACTTCGGATCCAACCCTGCCCTCGAGTGCATCGGATCCGACCTCTCGGAGCCTGGATCCGAGCCTCGGATCCGGGGGGATCAGTGCTCCTTCGGCACCGTCTGTGTCGGAGCGCACTGTCCCTTCGGATCCGAGCGCTTCGGCGCCGGCTCCGATCCACTCTTCGGATCCGAGGGGGAGCCGATTGTCGGATCCTTTGGTCGAGGTCGGCTCCCCTTCGGCGTTTGATGTAGTGGAGAGGGCCCTGTTGAGGGTCTCCGGACCCCCGGCACTTGTTTCGGCTCCGTCCCGCGCTCCCTCTGCACTGGGTCAGGCTTCCACCATCCGGCCCTTGGGACAGCCCGCTTCTGTACCCCAAGCTGCTCCCCTGGAACAGGTTACTGCTTGCGAGGAGTCCTCTGACAGCCCCCCAGAGGATATTCCTCGCAAGCATACCTGCAAAAGGAGGCACATTGACTCCCCCGAGTCTCTCACGGAAGACACGGACTTGGAGGAAGGGGAAGGCTCCCCACGGTCACCCCCCGAGGATGTCTCATTTGGAGACATCATGGAAATGCTCCGTATAAGGGGGGGGTGGTCTGTCCCCAAGTCTTCCTCGGACGAGTCCGTGTTCTTGGAGGCATTTGAAGCGGGCCCGTCTACCTCTTGGGTGTCCCCTCCTGCCGACCCCCTGGTGGACCTCATTACCACCAGGGCGTGGAAGGAACCGGACACCGTGGAGCCAATCCCTAAGAGGCCCGATAGGATCCTCAGCCCACCGTCCGACCGTGTCCATTGGAGTAAGGGGCCTCCGGTAGATGCCATGTTGACGGCGGCCACCAAGAGGGAACTTGCTCAGGAGAGTCCCTCAGTCCATCCCCCGAGCAAGGAGTCTCGGATGATGGACCGCTTGGGGAAGCGGATGTTTAGTTCAGCGACCTTCTCGGTAAGAGCGCTGAACTACCTGGCACACGTCATTAGGATGCAGCGAGATCTCATTAAAGAATACGCTGCATCTCCCCCAGAGTCCATGTCGGAGGAGGACAAAATGCTGCACTCCACCCGCATGGCCACTCTTAGATCAGTTACTAATACCTCTATGCGGCTACTCTCCCATGCTACGGAAGGCGCCGCTAGAGCCGCAGGGGCAGGCCTAGTCACTAGACGTCAGGCCTGGCTCCGTCATTGCGATTTTTCTGAGCCCTTCAAAGCGTCATTTGCGGACGCCCCCTTTGATGGTTCTGCCCTCTTTGGCAAAACCGTTCGCGAGACTTTGACCCTGAGCGAGAAGGACGGGAAGACGCGGTCTGCCGTCGGAATCTGCTTCTCTGCACCCCAGAGGCCCTACTCTAGGAACCAAAAGGGTCAGAAGAAGATGTGGTTCCAGAAGTCGCAGCAATCCCAGCCTGCTCCGGACAACCAGTCCTTCTGTGGCAGAGGAGGACAGGGAGGACGCCGCCCTAGAGGCAGAGGGGCTCCCAGGAACTTCGGGTCCAGAGAACCTTTCTCTGAACGGCCCGCGCAGCAACCCTGAGGGGTTGCCCGGCTGCTCCACTCTGGAGGCAGTCGGGGGACGTTTTACGGGGCACCTAGCGGCATGGGAGTCCATAACATCAGACCGCTGGGTTCTCCAAATCATATCCAGAGGATACCGCATCCCTTTTCATCACTTACCAAAGTTGAAGTCCCTCCCAGACGTTCCACCCGGTCAATGAGAGGCCGCTTTGGCAGAAATTGGCCATCTGCTAAAGAAAAGAGCCATCCAGCCCGTCCCCCCAGACCAGATCGGATCAGGATTCTACTCCAGGTTCTTTTTAGTGCCAAAAAAGACGGGGGAACTAAGACCAATTCTAGACCTTTCTCTCTTGAACCTGGCAGTCCCCAAGGAAAAATTCCGAATGGTCACTCTGCAATCTATTCTCCCCCTTCTGGGAGAAAATCACTGGATGTGTTCTATAGACCTCAAAGATGCATACTACCACATCCTGATGGACAGGCGCTCCAGGAGGTTCCTCCGCTTCCGGCTGGGAGCCAGTCACTACCAGTTCCGGGTCCTTCCCTTTGGTCTCACCACAGCCCCCAGGGTGTTCACCAAAGTTTTAGCAGTGGTAGAGGCCCACCTGAGGCTTCAGGGGGTGCAGGTCTTCCCCTACCTGGACGACTGGCTTCTTACCGCCCCAACAAGGCATCTACTATTATTGGCGCGAGACTCCTTTCTCCATCTTGCTCCCTTTCTGGGCATTACAATAAATACAAAGAAATCCAACCTGGCGCCCACACAGCTCTTAGATTTTATAGGGGCCAGGTTAGACACAAGGAGTTTAAGTGCCTTCCTCACTGCGGACAGAGTTCAAAATCTGCAGCTCCAGGTGCGGGCCATTCTCCACTCAAGTTCTGTTCCGGCGGAGTTGGTCCTGAGGGCTCTAGGGTCCATGGCGTCTGCTATAGCACTTCTTCCTCTTTCCAGGCTCAATATGCGCATCCTCCAGTGGACTCTCTTAGTACAATGGTCATACCTTGCTCTCCCTATGCATCATCCCATTGCGATCAGCAAGGCTTGCAAGCGGTCCCTCCTGTGGTGGCTTCACTCCCCAGATCTCCACGGAGGCCGCCCATTTTGTGCTTCTCCCCCTCTCGCCACGGTGACCACGGACGCCTCCCGCCTCGGGGGCATTTTGAGCGGACCGTCCAAGGCACGTGGAGCGATTCAGAGACCTTACTGCATATCAACATTCTAGAGATGAGAGCAGTGCTCTTAGCGTTGCTAGCACTTCAGGACTTTCTTCCCTTGGGAACAATTGCGATTCAATCGGACAACATGTCTGTTGTCTGGTACATCAACAAGCAAGGGGAACAAGGTCTTACCCCTTTGTCGAGAAGCCATGAGAGTTTGGGAATGGGCAATCTCCACCAACCGCTTTCTAATAGCAACGCATTCTGGTCGGTCCAACATCCTGGCGGACAAGCTCAGTCGCACCATTCTGACCCCTTACGAGTGGTCTCTCAATTTTCAAGTAGCGGAACGCATATTCGCACGGGGGGGAACTCCTTCATGCGATCTTTTTGCCTCTCCCTCAAACACCAAGTGCGACAGTTTTTTCGCTCTGATACCTCCTCCAGGAGGTTCTCCAAGAGACGCTCTGGTGCATGCTTGGCCACCCGGTCTTCTGTACGCTTATCAACCCTTGCCTCTGATGCTCCAAGTTCTTCAGAAAGCCTCTCGGGTGGGTTGCAGAATGATTCTCATTGCTCCATTTTGGCCTCGACAGATCTGGTTCCCCTTTCTAAGGTCTCACTCGGTGAATCCTCCTTGGATTCTAGATCCCATTCCGGATCTGATATCCCACCCATCCTGCATATCTCCTCCGAACCTGGACAACCTGAAGCTGACCGCTTGGCTGCTCCAGTTCCACTCTTGATCAGGACTCCCGGTATTTCGTCACCTGTTAAGGCAATCCTGGTGGCAGCTCATAAACCGTCCACTAGGAAAGTCTACCGCAGCAAGTGGAAACGGTTTTCTTTGTGGGCGGAGCGGCAAGGCCTGAATCCCTTCACGGTTCCTCTCCCTTTAGTGCTTGACTTTCTAACCACTCTTTTTAACGATGGTGCCAGCAGTTCCACAGTCAAAGTACAACTGGCGGCAATTTCTCATTATCACGTTGGTCATGACTCTAATCCACTCATGTCAGCCAAGTTGTGTAAAATTTTCCTTAAAGGTACTTTCCTTCTCAGGCCCCCTGTAAAACAAGCGGTTCCTCCCTGGGACCTTTCCTTAGTTCTCCAGGCCTTGACCGCTCCCCCCCTTCGAACCAGAGGCTACGGTGGATCTCAAATTCTTGTCTTTCAAGACAGCCTTTTTAGTAGCCATTACATCGGCCAAGAGAGTTTTAGAGCTCCAAGCATTATCAGCTAAACCTCCTTACTTGGTATTTCATCCGGACCGTGTTTACCTCAGGACCAACCCGTCCTTTCTTCCTAAAGTAGCTTCTGAAGCAAACATTAATCAATCTATTAACCTCCCTGTTTTCTTTCCTAAATATGAAAACAAAGGTGAATACAAGCTTCACTCCTTAGATGTTCACAGGCAACGTAGATTTTATCTAAACAGAACGGCTGGTCATAGGCAATCCGACCAGTTATTTATTTCCTTTGCTAAATTTAATTTGGGCAAGCCAATTTCTAAAGTTTCTCTGTCTCGCTGGATTTCACAGTGCATCTTATTGGCTTATCAAGCTTTAGGAAGGCCCGCACCGGAGGGTGTACACGCCCATTCAACCCGGTCAGTATCTACCTCGGCAGCCTTTAAGGCTAGGATTCCTCTAGATGATATTTGTGCAGCAGCCACGTGGGCTTCATCTCATACTTTTATTTCCCACTATAAGTTGGATCTTGCATCTAGGGGTAGAGCATCATTTGGCTCCGCTGTGCTCCGGAATATCCTTCCATGATGGCCGCCCAAGATTCAGGTAGCTGGGGACTCTGTCCCACAGGTTGCAGACAAATGAATCTCCTACTTCAGATTTAGAAGTTATGTACTCACCATAACGTTCCATCTGAGTAGGTGTATTCATTTGTCTGCAACCATCCCGCCCTCCTATCCCCCTGGCCTTTCAGTTTCCTGCATATTATGTGTTACCCTTTTCAGGGTGTTTTTGCTGTTGGCAAACTCGATCTGAGGTCATGAGGGTAGAGCAGGGCATTATGGGTGAGGGGAGGAGCTGAGAGCTTGGATCCATAGCTGGTAAACCATGCCGGTTCGGATCCGATATCGGATCCATAACCCACAGGTTGCAGACAAATGAATACACCTACTCAGATGGAACGTTATGGTGAGTACATAACTTCTAATTATATTAAACTTCTAAATAAACTGAATGCAGTTAATACATATCCTCCAAAGTCAGTCAAAAATTAATCCAATTCCTGATCCAGTGAAAAAGAATTAAACACTAGAGTCCAGTGGTATCACTGAAATCCTGAAGTCCTGTGTTAGATGTGGTTTATTTCTTCCAAAATGTGGAGCTGTACAGTCTGATCCTAGCCTACCTTTCTGGTCATCTTCGACAACAGTAAAGTTTCTACATATAAATGAAATTTAGCTAACAAAATGCACAAATAACATGTTATAAGCTCAAAATCATTGCACTTACTTAGTGGTAGGGGAATATATACAGTACATCTTGAGCATACAATATCTCTGAGTATTCTCTACTCCACAGGGTACAGCAATCTAAAAATAGTATTTATATGTAGAAAAATATCTACTCACCAATACATAGCAATATTTTATTTATTTATTTTATTTATTTTCAGTTTGATGACCGGGAAGGTCCACTGGGCTCAGGGAGCCCATTTTCAGTGGAGGCCCAGGAAGAAAAGCTCCCCAATTATAAGGTTTAGTTACAGATAACAGAAACACTCCACAATTACAAAGTTTAGTTACAGATACAACCATAGTGTAGAAAATACAATTTACAATTTCATATCATATTAAAGAGTATTTATGTGTAGCAAAAAAAATTAAAGGTGTAACAGTAAATTTCAGAATTTGCTTTTGTTATTGTTTAATCATAAGTTATTTGCTGAGGCATCTAGACCCGAGTGTCATTTCACTTCCAATACTTGGTTGCCTCACCAGATGTCATTTGAACTTGCTATTTTATTTATTTTTTTTATTTTATTTCATTTTGCTTTCATTTAGTGGGTTTGTCTTATTGGGTGTAGTCAAAAAACACTTTTCAGCAGAGGCCTGGAGAGAAAAGCATATTACAAACATTTTATAAACAGACATTTAGTAATATAAATGAACAGACATATGTAATATACGTTAACAGTTATACATACATTTGTTAATTAGATTATATTCATATGAGATAAGACAGCTATTGCAGTTTAAAAGACATTTAGCATTAGTAGATGTTGAATATTCAGCAACTGAACAGGTATATTTGTGAGTTTTCCAAACCGATACTAGATCATGTAAGTAGTGCTTAGAAATGAAAAGAAATGGAGTTGAAGAAAGGAACAGGTAGGGCAGAAATTTTAATGTTGTGAAGAGGTGGGGTATAAATCAGGTTCAGAAACTATTATATATATATATATATATATATATATATATATATATAATTATAATCATAAGGTTTGTATTAGAAATATAAAGGTGTGGAATGAGCTGTGTCACAAAAGTATGTATATGACTAGGAGATGTTTTAAAACTATTTGGGTCTTGGTGAAGAATGGTTCTAAGGCATAGATTCTGAATGGTGAAGTAGGTTGACGATATAGTAAGCTGAAGATAACAGTAGTAGGAGAGCCTAGATGGCCAACTGAGAGCAGTGAATTTTGAGAGCTCCGTAAACTAGCATTATAATATAGAAACATTTTATTATTTTCAAGTTTAAAACATCAGAAATCTATAGATAAACTACTAAACTACATAAATATTACTTTTGGTAGAGATGTACAAAAATTTTCCTGTCAAGTAACTTGGGGATATATTGAGTCACTGAATATAAACAACTCGGGGAATTCTCATCCAGATGCTGCTTTGAAAAAAGAACTGCAGTTGATAACATCTACCTTACAGGAACTATCTTTGAAGATGTATGGCTTTAAAAATCACTTAGAAAACCTCAAATTAAATTCTCAAAAACAGACTGATACTCTTAAGGAACTATTACAGCAACACCATACAAAAATAACAAATATAGAGACTTCTCTAAATGACATTGAAGGGAGACTCAAAGAGGAAGAATTCCAGAAAGAAAATTTCTGCATAAACATTTAATACATGGCTGCTTAACAAAATAGATGACTTAGAAAGGGAAAGGAGAAACAACATAAGGATCTTTGGTCTGCCTGAAAACACTGAAGGAGAAGCATTATTTCATTGTTAACCTGGATTCCTGAATTTTTAGACTTGAAAGTGGGACTTTCATTTGGAATTGAAAAGGCACATAGAGCACTGAGGAAACCTGCATGTTCTTCGTGTTTCACTGTTGCAGTCATTACATTTGGGTAATCTGCTGGCAGGTTGCCCTCAGTCGGCCTGATTAAAAAAGTCTTGGGTCCTGCGTCGGTTGCTGTCCCTTCTTCCATGACGTCAGGGGTATAAAACTTGCAGCCGACACCATTACATTAGTCTTTCTTGCCGCGCATTGCCCAAAGTAGAAGCCGTTTGCAAGTGCCGGTCGGCCGACTCCTGAAATTTTCGTTTTCGAGTTTCAGAACCGAAGTCTTCAACTAAAAAGCTAAGTACCCCGTTGGGGAAACTTTTTCTTGCTCCTTACCGATGTCAGTAAAAGTTAATTGCATTACATGTGGGTTGCAAATACCTCATAAGGATTTTCATTTGCACTGTATTCCTTGCCTAGGCCCTGAGCACAACGTACCTTGCTGTCGGTTTTGTGCTAAATTTAATCAACTTACAATTAAGTGTTGGTATATTTTTGCTTCTAAATATTTTGGCTCACGCTTTAATTATCCAGATATGTCATTGGTTAGCAATCCGACTACTGGAATACCTAAATAAACTCAAAGAAAAAGACAGAGACAGGCTGTCGAGGTCCAAGGTCCAAAACTGATGACGACGCTTCTCCTAAGCCAGTCGCCAGTTCGCCAGTACTCAGTGAGGCGCTTTCGCAGCCTCTGATACCAGCTACTTCTGATTCGCAGGCCTCTACTGAGACCCATTCGGAGTCCGGTATGCTGCGAGATGCTTCAATTATGGAACCCGCGGATTTCTCTACCTTAGATGGGTCCGGAGCCGCTGTGCAGACACCGGCTTGAGAGTGTTTTCAGGCCTACAGATTTGTATATTAGACCGATGCCATCTTCAAAACTAAGGCAAAAATCTAAACCTATGTCTAAAAAACTGACGCCTGGGCCACATGTGCAGTCCCCTATGCCTAAAAGACAAATGATCAAAATGGCTGAAGATTTAATTACTCTGATCAGGGGTAGTCAACCCCCCCCCCCCTCTTCTAAGAGGCCTAGGCAAGACATTGATTATGAATCTTCTGAACAGGATTCTATTTCTTCTGACTCTTCTAATGAACAGGATTTATCTATTCTTACTTATGAGGACAGATGCAGAAGATTCCATTCCTTCTGCTTCTTCCCCGGAGGATTTTTCTTTTGGGGAAACTTTACATACCTTAAGGGAACATTTCCACTGGGAAAGTCAGGATTTCTCTGAATCTAAAAAGAGACTTAGAGATTTTCTTCTTCTTCCTCAGCATAGTTCCTGACTCCCACAAATTCCTTTTCAAAAATCCTAGTGCAGATCCTGAAACCATTTCTCAGGCTCCCAAGGGCATTAAGGCTTCTACTGCTAAAAATCTTACCCCTTCTGATAGAGATTCCAGGGTGCTGGATAGATGGGGTAAGAAGGTTTACACTTCTGCAACCTTGGCAATCAGGGCTTTAAACTGTCAATTTCATATGCTTAAATATCAACAGCATATCATGGCACTGCTTAAATAGAAAATTATGTTAATTTCTGACTGTGTGGAAAATAAAGATTTAAAGGATCTATTGCATTCAGCTGAATAAGTTGGAAAACATACTTTGCAATGTGGTTTTGATTTTTTGGAAGCCTCTTACAGGGCTGCAGTAACTGGGTCTGTGCTAAGAAGGCATGCTTGGCTCAAAGAGCAAACTCTGCCTGATCATGTTAAAGCAAAATTGTTGGATGCTCCTTTACAACAGAACCATCTCTTTGGTAATAAGGCTGAAGAAGTTTTAAAAAAGATGGAAGATAAAGCTAAATCTATGCAAACTGTGAAATATTTCTTAGAAGTGCAACCTCCAAGATTTAGTAGGCATTGGCCTACTAAGAACTGGTCCTTTCCAGTTCCTTCGAGAGCCACTCAAGTCAAACCCAGACATTCCAAAGGCTCCAGGTTTCGGTCACAAGGGACTTTTAGAACAAAACAATGGGGTACCTCCTCCTCCAAATCTGGAAACAACAAGACACCTCCCTATGGTAAGCAGCCTCAATGACTTCCCTCAACACTTACCAAGCACTTAACTTTTAGCTGCCTCTTTGGGGGGGAAACTGGCACTTCATGCAAGAAACTGGCAACTTATAACCCAAGACAAATGGGTTTTAAATATAGTATCCCAGGGATACAGATTTCATTTCCACACCCTGCCAATCCCAAACGGATGGCCAGACCTGCCCCAAATCAGTGGGCAGAGGCCCAGAAACAAGTACTGTCCCTCATGAACATGGGGGCTATTCAACCAGTACCAGAAGAGGAAAAGGGACAAGGTTTCTATTCAAGACTTTTCCTGGTACTCAGAAAAGACAAATCACGGCGTCTAATTCTGGACTTATCTACCCTAAACACATTTCTGGACATTCCAAAATTCAAGATGCTGACTCTTCAACAGTTACTTCCTATGCTAGGCAAAGATGTCTGATTGGTAACTCTAGACTTAAAAGAGGCTTACCTGCATATCCCAATCAAGGAATCTTGCAGAAGATACCTCCGTTTCAAAGCAGGCTACTTGCATTATCAGTTCTCTGCACTACCCTTTGGCTTATCTACTGCGCCCAGGGTCTTCACAAAGTGCCTGGCTCCAGTAATTGCATTTTGCAGGCAAAGAGATATTCAAATATATCCATACCTGGACGATTGTCTAATTCAGGCAGAAAACAGGGATATTCTTCTAAAACATCTGGCGTTTGTAAAAAGGGTTCTAACTTGTCTAGGGTACACTATAAACGAAAAGAAATCACAAGAGGTACCCTCTCAAAAAATTACATTCCTGGGTGCAAGCTTGAATACAGCTGCCCAGATGGCTGACCTTGCGCCAGAAAAGCAAATTCATTTGGTAACTTACTTCAAACAGGTGGCCACAAAAACCCTGCTATCTGCAAGACAAATTCTGCAAGCCTTTAGGGTTCATGGCCTTCTGCATTCTTTTAATTCCATATGCCAGACTGCATATGAGGAAACTTCAGTGGTACTTAAAAAGTTTATGGAGTCAACATTGTCACAGCCTGGAAACAATGATTCCTATTTTACCTGGCCTGCAACTAGAGTTCCTATGGTTGGCAGAGGCCTGTCACCAAAACAAGGGACTGTCATTCACTCCACCCCCTGCCACTCAAACCCTAACTACAGACGCATCAGACTATGCTTGGGGGGCTCATCTGGCAGGGAAGTGCATTCAGGGCAAATGGAGCCCAAATCAAATGCACCTTCATATCAAGCAAAAAGAAATGCTAGCTGTATAGAATGCACTGACAGCCTTCAAGGACTACCTTCATCCAGGACAATTAATGATAAAGACAGACAACACCACATTTATGTGGTACATAAACAAGCAGGGGGGGGTACACACTCCTACCCCCTTTGCAGACTAGCCATGGCATTGTGGAACATGGCCTTGACCTGTCAAATACAACTACATGCTCAATTCCTGCCAGGAAAGCTGAATACCCTGGCAGACAAACTAAGCAGAAATCTCATGGACCCACACGAATGGAAACTGGAACCACAGATTTTCAACATGTTGACACGCAAATGGGCGGAGTCCAGACATAGATCTTTTTGCCTCGCCCCAGAACTACCAGTTGGACAAATTCTGCACAAGAACTCATCACAAAAAAGCCTGGAAAGTGGATGCTCTATCATTTAGCTGGAAAAACCTATCAGTCTATGCCTTTCCCCCTCTGCCTCTGCTCTCCAAAGTTCTACTAAAAGTCAAACAGGACAAACCAAAAATGATTTTGATTGCTCCAGACTGGCCTCGCCAACACTGGTACCCACTCCTGTGCAATGTGTCACACATTCCACCATGGCAACTGCCTCAAACACCTTACTTTACTGTCTCAGCAGAACAACCAAATTCTGCACACTCATCTCCAAACTTTGAATCTTGCAGCATGGCTAATCACCTAAATTCACCCTTAGCATCCCTCAGAAAACCTGTGCTGGATGTCATTTTGGAGGCAAGAAGGCCTAGTACTAGAAAATCTTATGCTGACAAATGGAAAAGATTCTGTGCCTGGAATCAATCACAAGGGATAAGCACAGCAGTGCCCAGTATTCGTCAGGTTTTACAATACTTAACTGAGATGCTTCACAAGGGCCTGTCCTTTTCTTCCATAAAAATCCATGCCTCAGCTATTTTAGCTCATTACAACACAGAACCTCCCCTCTTCTCTCATCCTCTGCTAAAGCAGTATCTCAGAGGGGCCAAAAACTTAAGACCACCCAGGAGAGCTCCAACCCCTGCCTGGGACCTCAATTTTGTATTGGAAAAACTCACTCTCCCTCCTTTCGAGCCAGCTGCTACTGCAGACTTAAAATTTCTATCCTGGAAAACAGCTTTCCTTTTAGCAGTCACTTCAGCTAGAAGGATTTCCAAATTACAGGCTCTTATGGCAGTGGAGCCTTTCATCATTTTTCATGCGGACAGGGTGTCTCTCAGGACCAATCCATCCTTCATGCCTAAGGTGGTATCCAGTGCGGCTCTTAATCAGACCATTCATTTGCCAACTTTCTTTCCCAATCCACAGAACAAGGGGGAACGGATTCTGCATTCATTAGATGTACACAGACAACTTAGATTTTACTTAAACAGGACAAAATCAAAGAAAATCTGAATGAACTACTGGTGGCATTTGCTGCAGGGGCAGAGGGAAAGGCTATTTCAAAACAGACTATTTCTAAATGGATAAGCCATTGTATTCATTTCTGCTATATGCACCATGGTAAAACTATCCCCCAGGGGATCAGATCTCATTCCACCAGGGCTGCATCTACTTCTACAGCCTTTCTCAGAGATGTTCCTACCAGAGACATTCTAGAAGCTGCTACCTGGAGCTCAGTTCATACATTCACCAAACATTACCATTTACCTTTCTTCTCTAAATCCAGAGCTGGCTTTGCCACTGCTGTCCTGCAGGGCCTTATAGCTGGTCCTAATGCTGTATAGATTCCTCCACCCTATCATAGCTTTGGGAATCTACCCAAATGTAATGACTGCAACAGTGAAACATGAAGAACATAGTACAGTTGTATACACTTACCATAAATGTAGATGTTTGAGTGTATTCACTGTTGCAGTCCGGGTTACCCTCCACCAGCCCCCTATTTTTCTCTGACTATACCTATGCTTCCTTTCACTATGCTTATAAGCCCTTTTGGTGTATTTGTTTTTGGGATTGGAGATATATTTTTTGTGTTTTTAATTTTATTTTCTCCCCATTTGGGGGGAACTTGACATCTGGGGCAAGAAAAACTGATGTAATGGCATCGGCTGCATGTTTTATACCCCTGACAACCTGACGTCATGGAAGAAGGGACAGCAACTGATGCAGGACCCAAGACTTTGTTAATCAGGCCGACTGAGGGCAACCTGCCAGCAGATTACCCAAATGTAATGACTGCAACAGTGAATACACTCGAACATCTACATTTATGGTAAGTGTTCACAACTGTACTTTTTAACTCAACAAATACTCCACCTAGGTCCATAGTTATAACATTTCTTTCATTTCTGGACAAGGAACTAATATTAAAATATGCTTGGAGAAAATCACCCTTAAAATACAATCAAAGCCTGATAAGGTTTGACAATGATTATTCTTCCAGAATACTAGAACAAAGGAAAAAGGTCTGGCCAATAATAAAACTGTTGAAACAAAACAACATTAAAGCACAGCTGGCCTTTCCAGCCAAGATAAAAATACTTTTATCAATGAGATGAGAACCTTTAATGGCTTAGAAGAAGCTACTATATTCATCAAAAACAACAACATAGTGTCTATCCCAGAAGAAATGGAATGGATGGCCCTACTCTTAAAAGAAACTAATCTTTGGACTGATTCTAGAAAGAAAGAAAAAAATGATTCTGAGATAGCTGTCCCAAAAAAATAACTCTTAACAACTACATCTCTCAAAATATCAATTGATATGGTACATCACTTGTCATCTGTTTTTTATTTAAAAAAGGGGGGTTCTTAAACAACTGAGAAATAGTAATTAATTATTCAGAATGTTCAAAGAGTCCAATAATTCTTCACAAACAAAGGTGGGTCAAGATGGGTTACTATTTACATTATATGTAAGCCAAACAAAACAACATATAATACATAGAAGTTTCTATTCCCCTACTTGAACTCATTGAATACTTATCTTGTTCATTTTTCATTGTTTTTACTTGTAATAATTTAAGTAATTAACTAATTAAACAAGGTACCATTCATCAGAGTTCAGACTCAAATGTAACAAATTAACATCATATATAATAGCAGTAACAGTAGAGTGTTTTGAAAAAAATGCTGTCATAGTGACTAATGCCTTCTTCAGTTGAAGTATGATTTAGAAATGTCATGTATATCCTGGTTAAATAATAGTAGCAAGCTCTTAGTACAAATGTCATTATTCTGTCTAAATATAGTTAATACCAGTTATGGCAGGTATCACAGCTACGAGTGCTGTTTGATCAATCCTGATGTGGTGTGCGTGGATGCAGCTGTGTCTGGCAGTTAATACAAATGTCATTATAATTCTGTCTAAACATAGTTTATATCAATTATGGCAGGTATCATAGCTTCAAGTGCTGTTTGATCAATCCTGATAATGGTGTGCGTGGATGCAGCCATGTTTGGCAGCTAGTACAACTCTCATTATTATTCTGTCTAAACATAGTTAATATCAATTATGGCAGGTACCATATCTTCAAGTGCTGTTTGATTAAGCCTGACATGGTGTGTGTGGATGCAGCTGTGTCTGGCAGCTGTTGTATGTTGCCATTTTCATCTCCAAGAATCTGTGGGTTGCGGCTTGTGATCGATGTTTACTGATGCTTGTGTATTAGGAAGAAACATTTGGTGTTTTTGCCTGGATCCAAGGGAACAGGGTGGATAAAACTGTGATTTGGGATGTTTTGGCAGAGGATAGTTTGTTTATACATCTCCTGAATGAGAGGTGGGAAGGCTGGAAGAATGTGTTCTCTCTTGTGGTGGCAGCTTGTTGGGAATGTTTTTTTTGTTTGTTTTTTGAACTGTTTACTCTCCGTTCTTTTTCTGGCTACTGCCTCACTGAAAGGGAGGGGAATTTATGCTTGAAATTAGAGTGAAGTGAAGTTTTGCTTCAAGTGCATCCCAAGTCTCTGGTATGCAGTACACAAACACTTTAACAGAAACAGATGCTCCCAGTTTGCTATGGTAACAGAGACAGAGTGACGATAATGCTTAATGGCTCTGAGGAGCCTCTGAGATGATTCTCAGCAATTAAGTTTTAGGTTTAAAAAAACATATATAATAAAAGGACTGTTTTAAACCACATGTACACATATAGATGGTCTCCCAACATTTTGTTTAGCTCATTGTTGATTCTTGATAAAAAAAAAATAATAATAAGCTCAGTTTTATATTTAAAATGTATCTTGGTCCAAACATATTAAGGACTTATATAAGAGTGAAAGTCTGAGTTATTGTGAAAGACTAAGAGCACTTGGTCTTGTACAGTACCCTATGCAGTGGTCTGGGAGATGAGCTTGCTCGGACGTGTTAGGCATATGGGGATAGCTGATTCTAGGGGTGTTTAGGGTTGCTGGGAAGTGCTACATGTTGGGCATATGGGGATAGCTGATTCTAGGGGTGTTTGGGGTTGCTGGGAAGTGCTGGAGCGTCATCAGATTTCCTTCGTGGAAATATCTGTGGGAATGGAAGGTGTGTTGAGTGGTTCACTGGCAGAGTGGCCACTGCATGGAACAGGCTGGTAAAATGGAACAGGACAAATATTGTTTTGGATATTTTAAGAACAGCCTGGAAACACATCACATGAATTAGTGAATGGTATTCTGGCAAAACTGGATGGGCATTGTTGCCCGTGCTTGAAGTACTGATATGTGTGTATGTAATGATGAAAATATACTTATAACAAATTAGAAACTAGAAGGGCCTCATAATTTAAAGTCTGTGGACTGTATAGACATGCTTGGAAGGAGCTAATAATAAAAATAAGCATTACAGCTTGTGGTCTCTCAAATAACTAAGCAACAGCCAAAAAAAAAAAGAAAAGAAAACACGCACGCAATATTTATGTAGTCTATGATTTTAGTAAATCTAGACATAAAATATATAATTGTCATATAAGATGAAGCAGTCTGCTGAATTTAGATATTAATGACAGGATTTAATAACATACACTACATTGAACATCAAGGGGAAGCATGATGATTTTCTTATATAAGGAAATATGTATAATGAGTCATAATTCCTTTAACCTGAATTGTAGTTTTTGTAATGCATCTTGACCATATATAATAATTAAGTGGTTACCAAGGTAACTAATGGTTATACATGACATCAAACTGACAAAGTTGTTCATGAAAAACAATAGAAATCTGAACTTGAAATGTCACAGAATGTAACAATCATATTCTGAACAAATAGTATTAAATTGACAATAGACACTTAGTTTAATAACATGGGCTTGTGTACAATAACACTACTGTTTTAACTTGTCATAAATGCCATACACTATATTGAACATCAAGGGGAAACATGATTTTCTCATTTAAGTAAATGTGCATAACAAATCATATAATTGCTTTAACTTGAATTGTGGTTTTGTAACCCATTTTGATCATACATAATACTCAAGTTGTTACCAAGGTAACTAATGTTTTATACATGACATCAAACTGACAAAGTTGTTCAAGGGAAACAATAGAAGCCTGAACTAGGAATGTCACAGAATGTAACAATCACATTCTGAACAAATAGTATTAAATTGACAATAATCACTCAGTTTAACCTTTGCTAATTATACAAAATAGAATGTTGCCATTTAAATCTAAAACTTTCAGTATATGACATAAAATGGCAATTTATGAATATGGAAAGGAAATTTGTAATCATTAATCACAATAAGTGAATTTGTTGCTTTTAACATAATTTCACTCATTTTATAATAAGAAATGGCAGCTATGAAAATCCTGATGTGTAGGAAATGGGGGGAAGAGGGATGCACTGATAATTAAAATGCACTAACTTTCATCGATGTTCAGATAAAACAAACTTGATGCTTTAAGTAAGTTAGCAACAAACAAAGCGATTACTATATAACTTCTGGTGTATCCAGTAAAATACATTGTATTATAAATATTAGGTATAAATATTATTACCATCTATTTACATAAAGTAATAGGTTTTGAAAGACTTTATCAATAAGGATGAATATGTTAAATAACTATGTACTATAACCGTTTACTGGGGTTTTATATATGATACATCCTACTTTATTATGATTGAACTACTTGTCATCTATCTTTCATGTAAAAATTGCTTATACAATAAAATAGACATTTATATTGTATTATAATTCTGTCTAATCTACAATAGTACTATATCTGTTCAAAATAATATAAATGTTGCTTATTCCTATTACAAATATTCTCCATATGATAATTCAATTTATGGAGCTCAGATGTTCTGGATTGTCAAGGTATGAGTGATAATCTGATGGACTTAGGTTTATCCATCAGATTAGGAATGATTGTCATTCAATGGCTAGTGCGGATCTTAGTTTTGTTAACATTTATTAATTTAAATTTGTTATTGCACAAAAACATTTTTAATATGCCTTTATGGGTAAACACTCAAAGTATAAAACTGATAATTTCCTTTAAAATCTCAAACATATACTTTATAGTTATCAGAGGAAAATGTTTAATAATCACAATAAAACAAAAAATGTATAGTCTAAATAACCTAAGATGGATTTAACTTTATTATCTTTAAATACCAATGGCTTAAACAATCCTAGCAAGAGATCAAATCTACTGAAATATTTAAAACTGAACAAAGCACAAATTGTCTTCCTTCAATTTCAAAACAAATGACAATTACAAATGGATTCCTAAGGAATATATGATATTGGCACAATCCTCTTATAAGACAAAGACAAAAGGGGTTACAATTTTATGGAAAACAAATGTGATTAACCCAGAAATCATTTATAAGTATGAAGATAAAGAAGGCCTTATGGCATTAGTAATAGTTAAATATAATAACAGAATATGGACCGTAGCCAATCTATACTGGTTCCCAGGCATTGGAACAGGAACCGTTAAAAAAACACTTGGATTTCATTTCCAATAATTATAAAGGCAACTTAATATTAGGAGGATATTTTAACTGTATATTTGATATTTCTGAAACTACAAATAAAAGACCACTGCGTACATCTGCTGTATCAAAAGCTTTAAACAAGTGGGTCAAATAATTTCATCTTGTAGATACTTTCAGATTTAAAGAAGATAAATCTTTGCTGTTTTCCCATCAAGATCACAGAGTTGGTACCCAAACTATAATAGATAAAATATTTGCTGCCCATGACTTATACTCTAAAATCATTCATTTCTCAATCACTCCCTGGCCGTTTTCAGACCGCAATTCATTGATACTAAAACTTCACAATGGGTACAAACCATTAATCTTTAACTGCAGAATTCCAGCATTTACAATGAAAATTAAAGAGTTCAAACCCTGGTTATTGTCTGAATTACAGTTCTTCTTAGATATTAATTACACTACAAAGATAATTAAAATAATGATGTGGGACTCGTTGAAAGCTTGCATATATGGTAAAACCATAACTTGGTATAAAAAAATCAGCAAATGGGATTCTGAATTATTAGATCTACAATCCAAACTTTTGTCAGTAAAAGCTGAAAAAAATCAAAATCATTTGGAGATGGAAAAGAAAGTAGAAGTATTAAACAACAAATACAATGAAATTCTAACACATGAAACTAGTTTAGCTTTAGAAAAACTAAAAATTAATACCTTGGCCACTTCTCCCAAATATCTACATAATTTATCCTCAAAAAATCAAAATACAGTCAAAAGCTAATAACATTAAAAGTATCTTCCATGAAAAGAAAGGAAAAAAATGTCTCGGATATAGGTGACATTCTTGATGCCTATAGAAATCACTATATGGAACCTTTCCAGAAAGAAAATGTACATATCGATCAATTAAATCTAGACGAAAAATGTTCTAATATAAAAAAAAAAAACAGAAAAATTAAAAGAAGATCTGCAAGCACCCATATCTTACAAATAAATTACAGATGCAATAAAAGAGGGTAAAAATAATGAAGCTTCAGGTATAGATGGTACAATTATGGAAATATATAATTTTTTTTCCTTCAAAGATACTATCCCTCTTCCATAAAACTCTATTTGAAATTCAGTCGCAAGCTTTAATACCACCCACTTGGAGATATTCCTTAATCACACCAATCCTAATGGAAAACAAATCCCCAAATCTCTGTACCTCGTATAGACCTATATCATTATTAAATAATGACTATAAGATATTTATGGCAATATTAACTAACAGAATGAAAATATCACTATCCAAAACAAATAATGATCAAACTGGATTTATATATCATAGACACACACATGATCATATTAAAAGGATAGGTTCATAGGTTGGTACTAGGCTATCAGCCCTAGGGCCTATACAAGCCTACCCATAACAATTCCCTGGATATTTCTTCCCACAATATTTACTTCCCTGGACCCCTGTCTAACAGGGTGACTGACGTGATCCCTGGGGTGAATTTCCAATCTCCCATCCAGTCATCAAGATTCTTTTTGAAGAGGGCCAAGGAGGCGCTCTGCTTGACATATATGGGCAGTCCCTCCAGCATGTTTTGTTTATTGTGATGACAAGGTTTAGATCCCTGGAACGTGTGGCTCTGAGGGATTGGGATTTCTTTAAGTGGAGCATGTCCAACAGCTCAGGGTTTGACATGGCCTTGCATGTTAAGCAGAGATCACCTCTGAGTAGACTATATGCCACAGAGTATAGCTGGAGTTTTAATTTCTTTTATAGATTATGTTAATAAAGAAAATACACTCATAATTGGCATAGATATAGAGAAAGCATTTGATTCCCTAATTTGGGACTATTTATTCAAAATCCTAATGCTATTTGAATTTCCTGCATCTTTGGTTCATCTAAAGACTATATATACAAATAATTTAACGTATGTCAAGTTAGGTCCTTTACCTATGAATCTATACATATAACAAAAGGCACTAAACAAGGATGTCCCATGTCACCGATTCTATTTGCTTTAGCTATTGAAATATTGGCAGATTCAATTCGTAACAGTATGAAAATCAAAGGAATAGATGTTTATGAACAATACAATTCTAAAGTAATGCTATTTGCTGATGACATATTACTAACATTTTCTAATACAAAAGAGACATTAGAAGAATTAGATATATTAATTAACAAATTTCACATGAATTCAGGACTCCATTTCAATAAATCAAAATGTTTAGTTTTAAATAAAAAAAGAACTGCAGACTAAGGGGGATCTCATCATAGGGAAACAAGAATCTACAGAATAAAGGCAGACCAGTCCAGGCAACAGCAAAAATCCAAGGCAACCAGGAAACAGTTCAATGTAGTAGTGTAAATAATGGTTTATTGTAGCAATCACAGCAAACTCGACAAATTGAGCACTGAGCACTTTTGTCGAGTTTGCTGTGGTTGCTACAATAAACCATTATTTACACTACTACATAGATCTGTTTCCTGGTTGCCTTGGATTTTTGTTGTTGCCAAAACAAGAATCTACCTTAAAATATCTAGGAATTGAGTTATGCAAGAATAATAATGAATTAGTCTAAAAAAACTACAATAATGTCATCGATACAATTAAAATCTCAGTGGAAAAAAATCTAACAAAATAATATTAACATTTGAAGATAGACTACAGTTAATGAAAATCATTTTACTGCCCACGACCCTATATATAGCCTTGACAATACAACTGTTACCAGAAAGGAATATACTTAAAGAAATAAATTCATGCCTAATAAATTTTTTATGGTTTCCCAAAAGAAACAGAATAGCTTTAATACATCATATCACACCATGGAAACAGGGAGGATTAAACTTTCCTGATATAGAAACATATACAAAAGCATCAATATCTAAAACAGTCTCAGATTGGATAAGTCCAAATTACTCTGCAAATTGAAAAGAATTACTAACTGTAATATCAATAAATGAATTTGACTTACAAAAAAAAATTTCAAATAACAGATACATAATATGTGCCATGGCAAAATTGTTTTTTATTAGTATGCAATGTAGCTAAACCCACTAAAACTCATATGAATAATTATTACATTGACTCATTTAGGAAAATTGTTAATGCAAATATAGATTTAAAAATCTGGTTTGATCTTTTAACACCATTTATAGTCACAAAAAACTTTCCACATAAAATATATAGAGAAATTATTAATTCCTGGGAACAGAAAGGATTTGTTTGTTGGTTCCAATGTGTCAAAGAATTAAAAGTTTTAGATATGTAAGTAATAAAAACAACATACAAAATTCCACAATAGGACTGGCTAACTTTACAGAGTATTCTGTCATATTCGCAAGATTTAAGTAGAATAATTAACAATTCTTCATTTAAAGAAATACCTAAATTTACAAAATACATATATGAAATCATATATAATGACTTTGACATGGGAAACAGTATTTCAAATTTTTACAAAATATTGATAAACTATAAAACAACACCCAAAACCTCATATTGGAAATATATAACAAAAGTAGCACTCGATACAGTTAATTGAAGATATTAAAACAAATATCTTATTAATGATAATATATACATCCTTTACACAATAATAACTTGCACAGAGCATTCTTAACCCCAGATAGAATCAGTAAAATTAGTTATTCCATAAAAGGAATATGTTGGAGATGTGAGCAAGTACACAATGCAGACTGGAACCACATTTTCTTTGATTGTGTTAAAATTAAGCCATTTTGGAATTAATAACTTTTTACAAGCTTTATTTAATGAATCATTTTATTTAACTAAAGCTCTTGTATTATTAAATGTGGACGAAGGTCCTCATTTGAATAGGTCAAACATGTATCTAGTATGAACTATACTTGCAATTTCAAGGAAGCGTATAACAAGAAGATGGAATACAAACACAATACCAGCGTTGAAAGACTGCTACAGCCTACTGAAGACCACAGAATTATTGGAAATTAAAATTAAAGAACTAAAAATTTATCCAAAGCCATTTATAACAACCCTTGGGGAAAAGTCTTATCGTTGATTGACACTATACAATAATTGATCAGGCACTCTGATAATGGATTGGACATACTTATATAGTAACTGTATACATTAAGATCTGTTATAGTGTCAGGCTAATGTAATAGTGTACATAGTTATTTAAGATGTTATGTATAAATCCTATGGAATTCATTCAAATGTATTTGAAAAATAAAATAAATTGAGAGATATACAGGAGTAGATCCATTGATTTGAGATGTGAAGTGTTGTTTGTCTTTTAAATGAGTTTGCATTTTGAATGGATTTCATTGATAGTGGGATGTGGTTCCACAGTTTAACTACACTATTTTAATATAGAGTTACCTGCAGCATTAGATGATTTGGCAGTAGTGACTAGTGGTTTTTCTCTAAGCCTAAATTTCTGTCTGGTGGGAGTAGTGTTGTATTAAGTTGTTACGGGCTGGACAGTTTTCTGGCTTCTAGAGAAGTCTGTATTTTAGTTAACAGAGAGAACTAGGTGGTATGATTACTCTATCCAGTTTAATTCTCTGATGGCTAGGCAGTGGTGTGTTCTGTCATAGTTTAATGCAAATATGGCTATTTTATTTTAACATTGTTCAGGTTTATACAGTTGTGAGACTTGAATGTTAGTGAAGATTTGAGCAGCATGGAGGAGTGATGGCAGTAAGAAAGTAGATACTATATACATCATCTGGCTATGTCAGTGAAGTAGTTTTTGCTCTATATAATGTACCTAGTTTTTTATAAGTTTTTTTTAACCACGTGTGATACGTGGTGGTCAAATTTCAACTGGTCATCTATAGTGACACCTAATAATTTGTCATGGTGTTGACAGAGCTGGTAGTGAACAGTGTTTCGCTAGAGATGTGTTTTGGGGGTTTAGAAACAGTTCTGAATTATTTAGTCATTTTTCATATGATAAGAAGGATTGTTGTATAAGGTCTTGGAGTTTAATGAGAGATTTGGGGGAGCAGATTAGGGCTAAATCATCAGCATATTGAACAATGGTAGCATTTTTTGCAGAAGTGTACAAGTCACTGATGATTAGTGTTAAAAAGTGTGGGACCTAGTTTGCATTCTTGTGGGACACCAATACTTTTGAGCAAGATGGTGGAGAAATATTTTGTCCATTTCAGTGTTTGTGCTCTGCTTGAGCTATGGAACCATTACAGTGGGTGAGTCCTGAGGGTGAGAGTTTGTGTAAGGGTTTATGGTGGGAGACAGTATCAAAAACTTCTGAGCCTAGGCTTACGGTATTTCTCTGGGTGCTGACAGCATTAAGAAAATTCAGCAAAGCAGTAGTTCTTAGGTTTTTATGTAAGTACTAGGCTAGCTGCCCTTGTAGGTCATTTTATGCCTAGCCAATTTTCCTTCCAAAGGTAAAGGCAAGCATCTTAACCAATATACAAATTGTAACCCCCAACTTCTGCTGTGATGTGAACAGAAAGACATATTGGGTTGAAGACAGAAACTTCTTATGTATTAGATAGTTGAGAAGTTGCTTATGTATATATTCTTCTAATATTTTTAATAAGGGAGATAAAATGGAAATGACTTATAGTTTTGATTCCACCTTTGTGCTGTGGAATAATGCATGATTTTTTCCATAGCAAGCATTATTTTCAGATATGGATAGATTTATAGAACTGAAACTGGCTATATAGTAGCCTCAGCTTCTATTTTAAGATATTCGGCAGGTAGATTTCAGGGGTAGTTGTAGCAGGATTTAATTTTTTGAGGCATTTTTGATGATATCTGTGGGAAGTGGAAGGAAGGAGAAACACTGGAAGAGGTTATTTGAGTAAGGACATCAAGAGTTTGACTAGTCACCTGGTTGGTTAATGACTGTACTGTCTGTATAAAGTGGATATTGAATTGGCTGATTATGGTGCCATTTTATTTTGTGTCTTTGCTGTTGGCTGTGTCCTGGATTTAACATTTTGTTGATTGAGGCCCAGAACAGTTTTGGATTATTAGTGTGGATATTTTGATTTGTTGATGAATATATTTTCTTAACTTTGGTGATATTTTGTTAGGTTTCTTAGTTGTCTATATATTGGCAAAGTAGAGCTGTTTTAGTTTTTTTTTTGTCCCAACCTTACATGCTTTCTCTCTGTTTCATGAGTTGTTTAGTTGCTAAGGGCAGCCATGGTTGGCATTAACACTTTTTATTTTGAGAGGGGCTGGTTTGTTTAGAGCACCTAGAAAGATTTTATTGAACTTGGAGACAGCATCATTAATGGTGAGAGTTGTTTGCGAGTCCCACTTAAGGCAATGTAGTGTATTAATAAAAGTGTCTTCATGAAAAGTAGTAGGCTGTAATGATGTGTTTTGGGACTTTTGCTTTGGTACCTTATGGTGCAGATTGGTAAAAGATCACTTAGGCTGTCTGACAGAGCTGGTGTGGCAGGTTCTTAATTTTTTTGTTTCCTGACAGATTGAGGTTTCTGGAGCAGCTAAGATGCCTGTAGTGTATAATGCTATCCATGCTTGCACTTCAAGGAGCTTGTTGTAAATACTTTGGAAATTGTTATGGTATATGAAGGCCAGAGTGCAACTGTGGGTGAGATGGTAGTGATAAAGAAGCTGATGAGCATATGCTGTCTGATGCCTGAATATATTAAGTTATGCCTGGGTTTGGGTGGATGCCACAACTAAGTTTTATGGTTATGGAGATATGGTACAGGCAGAAGCATTTTTGCTTGAGTTTATGTTTAATACCCAATTTGTGAGTACATGGCTGCTGCTTTGGATACTTGTACTAAATAATAGGATATACAAGTGCTGGTATAGATAGGATGTGACTGGAAATGAGGATTAGAAGTATTTTGCTTGGGTGACCAAATACAAGAGTTATGTTGAATTGTGAGGGTATTGAATGATGGCAATATGTTAAGTTTGCAAGTAGAAGTACTAGTATGAGGAAATATAGGAGAAACATGTTTCTGAAATGTAGGAAATAGGGGTTTGAAGGATATAGGATGTTGATGTAGCTAAGATAGGATATAGGGGCGGTATAGTATTATGTGAAATGGTAGAACATACAGAGATGCTGGGGGGGGGCATCTATTATAAAAATACCATAGAATCAGTCCATATCCACCCATAGTTACTGGAGTCAAGAATGTACACATCTAAGTCCTGCTACTTTATGCAAAAATCCTTAAAAAGCTTGAGCCATAATCAAAGCTTTCATAAAACAGGTGACTCTGTGGCCTTCTCTAGCTGCCATGCAGTCTGCATTACTTACCCCTATGAAAAACATGCTTTAAAACTGAACTTAAGCAGTGTATTTTTGGTGTTATTTTCTTCCTATTGCCAGCTGGCCATTCGCTGCCCCCATAATTGTGGTAACTTTCATTAGGATTGACCCTCAACCAGATAGCCATCAAGACTGCTTTAAAGATGTTACTACCTTGGTTCTGTTGTGGTACCTTAAACATGTGAAATTCCTGTGGTACAAATAAATGTACTGTGCTGCATAATATTAAGTGTATGGCCCAGTGTCCGACACTTGGTTATCACCCTATCTGGCTGACTGTTTCAGCACCTAAGTCACTGTTCTATTCCAGGTGAGTGGGTCACAATCAAAACGTAATCCCCCTGTGCCACAAAACAAGCTTATAACAAATCTTTCTCATCTCCATCAGTTTTTTCAAGACTGTCTTTCCTAAGTATGTGGTTGAACTCCTAAATGTTACCTCCTGTATATATTCAGAGTGGTTTGTGCTTTGTTTATAGAACTATGCAGGGCAATGGCACTGTAGACTGTGCCCTAGTCATTTTCCACCTCTTCATTACAGACATTGAGAGTGTGGCACTGACTACTTTAAAAATTACCATAAAACTATAATCCATAACATTCTTTATAACATGCTGTCTCATGCATTAATCTAGACAGTTAAAGTGTATCACTGGGTGTTATCTTTAGACTATTGCAAATGTTCATCATTCCAGTGCATCTGTGGCATTTTGAGTTATCTGCCAAAATAACTCAGTACTTTCCAGCTTGCAAAAGGACACCCTCCTCTCCCTTTCTCTTCCTGCGACAGCTGATTGGTTAAGCATATCCTGTGAGGGAAGCCTTTGTCTGTCAGAGGAAGTGAGTGTTCAGTCTTTCTGCCATACAAAGAAGAAAGTCAACTTTCTCATCACAGGATCCAGTGCTGATTTTTCCAGCTTAGTGCTCAGATAATCCCCATTTGGGGTCCTCCTTATTTTATTTTTTATTATTGCTCTATTTTTATGTTTATTTAAAAAGTAATATACATTTATTTCAATATTTCCTTTCTGTTGGTGTTTGCACTAATTCCTGTGGGAATCACTGTTTTGGCTACTGGCTTTGACAACTGATTCTTTTTCATGTTCTAAGGAAGCTTTCACCACTTGTCTGTACTGTTAGACACTAAGGGCTGTCTTTTGCAGTTAGAACCACAAATTAATCGTGTTTGTCTTTACTGTTGTTACTCTGCTTCAGTGTCAGCTTTTGACAGGAAAATATTGCAGAACTTGGATTTTTCAGCATTTGTTTATTATTTACTACTTATGTGACTGTGTGTGTGTCTCTGACATCAGATTGTGATTTAACCTAACATTAAGTTGTTTGTATGTATGTTGGAGATTTTACTCTCTGTCAAGAAAATATGGTTTAAATTGATATTAAACATTATTTTATGTCAGTTTAACATGGTTATTAAAGTGTGTGGAGCTAATTTTAACATTGGTTTGGCATATTGGTTGCTTTGGTGTTTGGACTTTGTGTACTGGAAATTTTTTAATTTCTTTCAGTTGTAAAAGAATTCTGAAGACGCTACAAACTGTTTTTTTTTTTTTTTTTTTGGGAGGTAATAGGACAGTTTAGCAGAGTTTAGTTGTGTGGGGACATACTTACTACAAACTTTAAGTTCTTATGGTGATAAATTATCTGGTACTGTTTTATTATTCTAGCTGGTGTTCTTTCCCCTGACATTATTGATCCTAACTATGATACCCCCAAGTAAATCCAGTTGCACCTAAAAAGAAGAAAAAAAAATAATAAAAGTATGCCTTAGTTTACAGTTTGTGATTCTGTTGGGGCCACTGCTTTTCCCACAGACCACTTACCTTTTGTCCCATCTCCCTCCAGTGTAGCTTTGCTAATCAGTATGGAATAGGGATTAGTCACATCCTCCAGGGCTTTTCCAGTACCTGGTGCAGTTATGAGAGAACCACTCACTTAAGTTGCTAGAGTAGTCCGGAGTAAGAGTTCCATTGCTAGACACAATGCTCTGTCCACAGATATTTTATCTAACAATCAAGTTCACAAGAAAACAAAACAGAAGCTTCATCTTAAAGTGGGTAATCAGGTTATAACTAATGTGGTTTGCTTGGCTAAGAGTGTTCTGCAGACAGCTAATTCTGATGCTTGTGTCCCCATACATGGCTTGAGTGCTAGTTTGGCTAGAGATCTTTCTGTTATTTCAAAGAATGATGAGGAATCTGTTGAGGACAATGGTGATTTCCTAGTTGAAACTGAGTCCAATCGCTCAGATTCTTCAGAAGGTGAGCCTGAGCTTAAGTCCAAATAAGTGTTCACATTTCCTCAGATGATTGCTAGATTTATAGAATTTTTTTTTTTTTTTTTTGCTTGTGAGTAGTCGGATCTGCCCCAGAATTAAACGGGGGCTATGAGGATGAGATGCCCAGTTCTGTCGCTGCCCCCCTCCCCACTGAACTAGGAAGATGCATATAAAGCTGTCTCTGCCTGCAGGACAATAGTATCTATTTCAGCAGTCTTTGAAAGGCTATAAGAAAGTGTAGGTTCACCTCAGATCTGACAGGTCTTTTTTCTCATATAACTGCTGACCCAGCTGTGGTCTTCTCAGCTACATACTCAAATTATAAAAAAAACTATCTTCATCTAATTCAGTGCAGCAACATAAACAGGGAAAATGGTTAGATCTTCAGAGCAAAATGATGTCTCTTTCCAGCAATCTAGCCATTAGAATGTTAAATTTTAATGGCAATATGTGGAAATTTATCTTACATAGAGTGTAAGTGTGTACAGTTTGGACAATTTTGCTGCATCCCTGCCTGCATAGCAAAAGTAGCATTGCCACCTATCCATTTTTTTAACTATCCAGAAAACAATCCGATTGTCATGTAGTCCGGAAAAACTCTCTACAACCTCTGGTATTCTGTTTCAAAAAAGAAAAATCCTATCAGAGTGTGTTTAATCTATGACTGTCAGAGTTTGTTAAATTGGTGGATTTACTATGCTTTTGTACAGAAAAGCATAGTAAATCGGCAGAAAGAAGGCATCATGAACAAAAAAGAGGGCATTCCTCCTCATCTGATGTGACGATGATGTCACAAAATGGGTGTAAACTGGTGGGGATGGAGAGGAGATGGGTGTGGCCTTAGTTCAGTTTTTATCCGCAATGAAAGGTAACAACCCTAAGCAAAAGTCTTATATAAATGAAAAATGTTTCTGATTTGAATCTGGTTTAAAAATATCCCTGAATGTGCAGATACAGTCTCAGGAAATGGTGCTTATTCTGTTATATTAAGACAGTGTACAAAGTTACATAGCCAGAACTTCTATGATGATTTAAAAGCTGACATTTTGAAAGCACATTTAAGTTCTGAATTGGTGTTTGGCCCTCTTTTACACAGATTCTGAAACAGTGGGATGACAGAGGTAAGTTAATGCATTGGATAACTAGGGTGATGTTCATCGTTTTTCACTGTTGCAGTCATTACAATTGGGTTATCCTGCTGGCAGGCTACCTGCAGTCGGCATGAATTCCAAAGTCTGTTGCTGTTGCCTCCTCTCTGACATCAGTGCGCCAGGGGTATAAAAGATGCAGCCGACACCATTTTCTTCAGTCTTTCTTGCCACGCGGTGCCTGAAACAAAAGCAGTTCGCAAGGGTTGGGAGGGTGGCCTAATGGTTAAGGTGTTTGACTTACAAACACAAAGTGCAGGGTTTGATTCTCACAAGGGATAATTGGCTAAGCTTACAATGGCACGAAAGGGCAGTTAGCTTAGTACTAATCTATCTATAAGTGCCGGTCGGCCGACTCCTGAGATTTTCGTGTTCGAATTTCAGATCCGAAGTCTTCATTAAAAGCTAAGTACCTTGTTGGGGAAACTTTTTTCTTGCTCCAGACCAATGTCAGAAAAAGTTAATAATTGTATTTCTTGTGGGAAGCAAATACCTCATAAGGACTTCCATTCTTACTCTATTCCTTGCCTAGGCTCTGATCACGATGTTGCTAATTGTCAGTTTTGTGCTAGATTTAACCAACGCACTATTAAGCGTCGGTACGATTTTGCATTTCACTATTTTGGCAGAAGATTTAATTACAAGATGTCGTCAGATAGCCATCTGACTACCGCAATTCAAAAGAAACGCATAGAAAAAGAAAAGGACAGGCATCCGAGGTCCAAAACTGATGATGAGGCTTCTTCTAAGCCAGTCGCCGGTTCTCAGTCAAGCACTTTCGCAGCCCCTGACGCCCGCTACTTTAGAGCTGCAGGCTACTTCCATCTCCCACGTGGAGCTGACTAGGCCGCTGGAAACTCAAGGTATTGGAACCTCGGAAACTATTCCCTCAGATGGGTCTGGAGTCGCTGAGCAGGCATCGGCTTATGAGGGTGTTTTCAGGCCTACACAGTTCTATGTTAAAACAATTTCAGGTTCAAAGGCAAAGACTAAAGCATCTCTAAAGACAAAGAAACAAGTACAACAGCCCCTTGGACAGGCCTCCATGCCTAAAAAAACAGATGCTCAAAATGGCCGAAGACCTAATTACTTTGATCAGGGGTTCCCATCCCCCTCCTGATAAGAGGCCTAGGCAAGCCACAGAATATGACTCTTCAGATCAGGTTTCCATTTCTTCTGATTTCCTCTTCTGATCAGGAATACTCTCTTCCTCCCTATGAGGATTCTGATGCTGAAGAATCTATCCCTTCAGCCTCTCCTCCTGAGGATTACTCTTTTGGGGAAACTCTGCATACCATAAGGGAGCATTTCCACTGGGAGAGCCAAGATTATTCAGAATCTAAGAAAAGGCTCAGAGATTTCCTTTCACTACCTCAGCACAGGCCCCTTGCTATTCCACCTGTGCTAGACATTGTAGATGATGTATTTTCAGAGTCCAGTCTGACTCCTGACTCTTTACCTCCAGCTCCTGTTAAGCCAGACAGATACTACAGGGTTCCTGAATCACATAAATTCCTTTTTAAGAACCCTGCTGCTGACCCAGAAACTGTCTCTCAAGGTCCCAAAGGGGTCAAGGTTTCCACTGCAAAAAACCCTACCCCCTCTGACAGGGATTCTAGGGCACTGGACAGATGGGGAAAAAAGATTTACACTTCTGCTACCTTAGCTATAAGGGCTTTAAATTGTCAGTTTCATATGCTTAAATATCAGCAATATATTATGTCACTGCTTAAACAGAAAATGTTGATAAATTCTTAATGTGCAGAAAACAAAGAAATGCAGGATTTATTGTATGCAGCTGAACAAGTGGGAAAGCATACTTTGCAATGTGGTTTTGATTCTCTGGAGGCCACCTGCAGGGTCGCTGTTACAGGTTCTGTCATTCGGAGGCATGCTTGGTTAAAGGAACAGAATCTGCCTGATCATGTTAAAGCAAAATTATTAGATGCTCCATTACAGCATGATGCCTTGTTTGGTGTTAAAGCAGAAGAGGTGTTGAAGAAAATGGAGGACAAAGCTAAATCTATGCAAACAGTCAAGGATTTCTTACAGGTACAGCCTCCAAGATTTAGCAGGCACTGGCCTACAAAGAATTGGTCCTTTCCAGTGTCAGACAGGCCACAAAGAGGCAGATACAGACGCCCTAGAGGTAGATCCCAGCCCCAGGGCTCATACAGGTCTAAACAATGGGGTGCTTCTACCTCTAAAAGCGGAGGAGACAAATCACAGCCATACAGGAAACAGTCCCAATGACTTCCCCCTGTCTGCACCAAGCACTTACCTTCTGGCAGCACCTTTAGGGGGAAAACTAGCACTTTTTTCTCAAAATTGGCACATAATAACCCAGGACAAATGGGTCTTGGATATAGTGTCACAAGGCTACAGGTTTCAATTTCACACCCTGCCAAGGGCAAACTGTTTGCCAGACCTGCCAAAAAATCAATGAGCAGAGGCACAAAAGCAAGTTTCATCCCTCATGGACATGAGGGCCATTCAGCAAGTACCACAGCAAGAACAGGGACAAGGATTTTACTCAAGACTGTTCGTGGTGCCCAGAAAGGACAAAGCCTGGAGACCAATACTGGACCTATCTATTCTAAACGCATACCTGGATATTCCAAGATTCAAAATGTTGACTCTGCAGCAGCTTCTGCCCATGCTGGGCAAGAAGGCTTGGCTTGTGACTTTAGACCTAAAAGAGGCATACCTGCATGTCCCAATCAGACAATCATGCAGAAGGTACCTCAGATTCATAGATGGCTCAATGCACTACCAATTCTCTGCACTGCCCTTTGGCTTATCTACTGCGCCCAGGGTCTTCACAAAATGCCTGGCTCCCGTAATTGCATTTTGCAGACAAAGAGGAATACAAAAATATATCCTTACTTGGACGACTGCCTTATTCAAGCAGAGAACAAGGATATTCTACTACAGCATCTGGCGTTTGTAAAAAGATTACTAACATGCCTAGGGTACACAGTAAACGAAAATAAATCAAAACTAGTACCCTCTCAAGAGATATTCCTGGGTGCAAGCTTAAATACAACTGCCCAGATGGCTTATCTCACACCAGACAAACAAAGGCAACTGACTACTTATTTCAAAATGTTGGCAACAAAGACCCAGTTATCTGCAAGAAAAATTCTGCAGGCTTTGGGCTTCATGGCATCCTGCATTCTGCTAATTCCATATGCAAGACTGCATATGAGGAAACTTCAATGGTATCTAAAAAGTGTTTGGACTCAACATTGCCACAGCCTGGAAACAATAATTACCCTCATTCCCTGCCTGCAACAGGAGTTTCGATGGTGGGCAAAGGCCTGTCACCACAACAAGGGACAGCCATTTGCTTTACCTACAGCCAGGCAGATATTAACAACAGATGCATCAGATTATGCCTGGGGGGCCCACATGGCAGGAAGATGTATTCAGGGCACATGGTCCGCAAGCCAAATGCATCTACATATCAACCAAAAAGAGATGCTGGCTGTTCAGAATGCCCTGACAGCCTTCAAGGATCTACTTCATCTGGGACAACTACTGATAAAGACGGACAATACTACAGTCATGTGGTACATAAACAAGCAGGGAGGCACTCATTCCTACCCCCTATGCAGACTAGCCATGAATTTGTGGGACACAACTTTGACTTACCAAGTACATCTGCAGGCACAATTCCTGCCAGGAAAGATAAATACTCTGGCAGACGAACTAAGCAGAAACCTCATGGATCCCCATGAGTGGAAATTGGATCTGCAAGTCTTCAGCATGATGACAAGGAATTGGGGATGCCCAGACATAGATCTATTTGCCTCCCCTCACAACTGCCAGCTGAAGAGATTCTGCACAAGGACTTATCACAAACAAGCATGGAAAGTGGATGCTCTATCTTTCAGCTGGAAAAATTTAACAGTCTATGCTTTTCCTCCACTGCCTCTCCTCCCTAAGGTACTCCTAAAAGTCAGACAAGAGAAGCCAAAAATGATACTGATTGCCCCAGACTGTCCCCACCAGCACTGGTACCCAATCCTAAGGAAATTGTCTCAATACCCAGCCTGGACATTACCTCAACTTCCTCACTTACTGTCCCAACATAATCAGATCCTGCACAGCCAACTCAAGACCTTAAATCTGGCAGCATGGCGGATACTGTAGTCATTCAAAACACACCTCTCTCTAAAGCGGTGATGGATGTTATTTTGGAGGCCAGGAGGCCTAGTACCAGAAAATCTTATGCTGTAAAATGGAAGAGATTCTGTACTTGGAACCAGGCACAAGGTATTGACACGACTGTACCAAATATTCCTCATATTTTGCAATATTTAACTGAGATGCTGGACAAAGGCCTATCCTTTTCATAAATTAAGATTCATGCCTCTGCCATTTCAGTTCATTACAATACAGAGCCACCTATTTTTTCTCATCCTTTATTAAGGCAGTACCTCAGAGGAGCCAAAAACTTAAGGCCTCCAAGGAGATCACCAATTCCTGCATGGGACTTCAATTATGTCTTGGAAAAACTCACCCTGCCTCCTTTTGAGCCAGCCTCTTCAGCTGATATAAATGTTTTATCTTGGAAAACAGCTCTGCTCCTAGCAATAACCTCTGCAAGATGAGTCTCAGAGCTACAGGCACTCATAGCTGTGGAACCTTTTATCATTTTCCATCCAAATAGGGTTTCTCTGAGGACAAACCCGACATTTATGCCTAAGGTAGTGTCCATCGTGGCCCTTAACCAAACTATTAATTTGCCTACTTTTTACCCAAATCCACAGAATAAGGGTGAGAGACTTCTGCATTCTTTGGAGATACACAGACAGCTTCGCTTCTACTTGGACAGAACCAAAGCTTTCAGAAAGACTGAGCAATTACTAGTGGCATATGCTGCAGGATCTCAAGGAAAGGCTATCTCAAAGCAGACTATTTCAAAGTGGATAGGCCACTGCATTTGTTTCTGCTATTCACAACATGGCAAATCAGTGGCTAAGGGCATTAGGCCACATTCAACCAGAGCAGCAGCCACTTCAGCAGCCTTCCTCAGAGGAGTACCAACCAAAGACATTTAGAGGCTGCAACCTGGAGTTCAGTGCACACTTTTACAAAGCACTATCACTTACCACTCTACTCTAAATCCAGGGCAGGCTTTGCCACTGCAGTTCTGCAGGGCCTCATAGCCGCTCCTAATCCTGTTTAGCTCCAGCCTCCCAACCTTATCTTTGGGATTCAACCCAATTGTAATGACTGCAACAGTGAAACACGATGAACATAGTACAGTTGTGTACTTACCGTAAATGTAGATGTTCGAGTGTATTCACTGTTGCAGTCCAGGTTACCCTCCCACCATCCCCCTTATCTTTGCTGGAACTTATCTGTACTTCTCTATTCTATACATGTGGTGCATTTGCTTGTAGATGAAGGAAAAGTTTACCTTGGTGCATGCATGCTTTATTGACATTTTTAGCCTTCCCTTTTGGGTGCACCTGACATCTGGGGCAAGAAAAACTGAAGAAAATGGCGTTGGCTGCATCTTTAATACCCCTGGCACACTGACGTTAGGGAGAAGGTGACAGCAACTGACCCTGGACCTAGACTTTGGAATTCAGGCCGACTGCGTGTAGCCTGCCAGCAGGATAACCCAATTGTAATGACTGCAACAGTGAATACACTCGAACATCTACATTTATGGTAAGTACACAACTGTACTTTTCATGTACCCAGGTTCTCCCCAAACATTGTTTTTCCTTTCAAGGGATAGAACAAAAATTCCAGCCAAACAAAAAGTCAGGTATACAAAAGGAATCAAAATATATGTTTTTATCAAAGGTTTGTAGATGATTGTTTTTTTGTTTGGAAAGGGTCTGCTTTTGAATTATCTGAGTTCGTGTCATATTTGAATGATACTACTACCTTCTTGAAATTTAAGATGGAATTTTCTAACAGTCTAATAAGTTTTTTAGATGTTAATATAAGAATTCAGGGAGGTTCTATTGGTACGAGCATGCACAAAAAAGAGGTTAGTGCAGGTAGATATCTGCACTGTTCTAGTATGCATTCTCCACATGTGTTTAAAGGTGTAGTCAAGGCACAATTAGCTAGAGTAAGTAGATTAAATACTGATGATTTACATTTTTTAAATCAGATGGAAGATACATGTAAAGAGTTTAAAGATAGTGGATATGTGCTTGATCTTTTAACTGATGTCAAGAATGAAGTAGTAAATAGATATACTACATATAAACCTATTTTTCTATCATGTGAAGAATCTACAGGTAATAATGACCATATTTCGTTGGGGGATGGTAAATTGAGATATGTTACTTATAATATTATGACACATTTAGTTAGAAACATCATAAATAAATACTGGATGGTTCTAATGGCATCTGAAGATATTAAGACAATTTTAGGCAATAAGCCACAATTTGCATATAGAAACATGAAAACTCTAAAGAATATGTTATGCTATAAAGATTTTAGAAGTGATATAGAAAGACCATCCAGTCTGGTAAGGAAAGGTACATTTTGTTGCTACAACTGTAGTTGTTGTGGTGATATTATGCCTAATGATATTAATAATACACTTAGAAATAGTACTTTTACACATCCAATGACAAACAAAATCTTTGTATTTCATGTATCGGCTACTTGCATAACTAGTAATGTTGTTTATCTTGCGACCTGCACTGCTTGTTCCTCTTTTTATGTAGGAAAAACAGCTAGAAAATTAAAGGAACGTATAATAGAGCACAAGTCTGAGATAAGAAGGGCATGTGAGAATAATGCCTTATTCAAACATATAAATGCTTGTGGATTGAATCATAGTTTTAAATTTAGGGTTATTGATAGTATCCATACATCTGATAGAGGTGGAGATTTAGGGAACTCTCTAGAAATAAGAGAGTTTGAATGGATTATTAGATTGTCAGCAGATGTTTTACCTGGCCTGAATTCTGCTGTTTCTTTGAAGCCTATATTAGTTAGAATACAGCGTACAAAATTGAAATAATATGTTGGATTTAATGTTTTAAAAGTTTTTCTAAAAAAAGTTTTTTTTAAAAAAATAAGTTTATTTTCTAAGTCTATGTGAAATTTTGTTATGAAATTTCTTTTTATATTTGTATTTTTATACATTTTTTATGTATTTGTTGAGAATGTATTTTGATCATATGACTTTTGGGCTGCTAGTCATGTGACTGTATTAGGCTCTTATATAATTGTTTTTTCAAATGGACCTGTATGAAGCATTGAGAAAGGGTGTTTAACCTGAAAGCTTTGTGTTATATAAAGGTGTTCTTTGCTCAACTGTGGTGTTTTTTTACTAGATATTTTGATTCAGCTGGTTGTTGTTAATACAAAAGGAAATGTCAGGAAGATAATGCTTCAAAACCAAACAAGAGTGAGTTCCTTTCCGAAAAAGAATCGACCCTTGCAAGGAGCACCCTACTGTACACCTATGCTTTTTGCAATAATCTAATATTCATGCCTAAATTTCTTTCTGGATTTACCTTGAATCAAGCCATCCGTATCAAAGTATTCTACCTTGATCCAAAAAAGCAAAGAAGTAAAAGTTCTACATACCTTGGATGCACTCAAGCAGCTCAGGAAATACCCTGACAGAAGAAAGCCCTTTACGAATATTGAATAGCTATCTGTCTCCTATACAACAGCTAAGAAAAGGTCAGTCTGTCGCTAAGCAAACTACTGCATGATAGTTGTCTTCTGCTATTGTTTTCTGTTACTCCCACCATGGTAAATCTCTACCAAGCAAGATTAAGGCTCACATAACTAGGGCCTTATGTCTTCAATGGCATATTGGAAAGAGGTGAACTCTATAAGCATTTTAGAGACAGTAGCCTGGTCCTGTGTTCATACCTTCACAAAGTGGTACAAATTAGATTTCTTTTCAAGGTCCACAGTAGGCCTTTCTAGGATGATTCTCCAGAGGCTCCTGGATCCTTATTCTTCCTACTTCCAGGTAAGGAAAGCTTTGGGAATCTACCCAAAATGCCACCAAGACCATGAAAATGATGAACATAGTACAGATGCAAGTCGTACTTACTTGTAACAGTATATGTTCAAATTTCTCACTCCCACAGTGGCAGCACCCACCCACCAACCCCCAAATAATTGAGGTGGGTTTCAGCATTTTTGATTTGGTTGTTGAGTTAGGTTTTTATATGGTATTGTGTTTGGCTGCAGTTTTATTCTTGCTGGATTATTCTGGCTTCAGGTACTTTCCTCTCCTTTTCAGAAACAAAAAAGCCCAAGCACTCTCCTTTGACATCTAAAGGCTTCTATCTCAGGATATGCTCAGTCAATCGGCTGTCACAGGAGGGGGGGGGGGCAGCTTTTGAAAGCTGAAAAGTACTGGGCTACTTTACCAAATATCTCAAAATACCACTAAGACAGTGCGGAATTTGAACATCTACTGTTACAAGTAAATAGGACTTAATGCAAATATATTTTTCTAATTTTTGTCCTGATGTTGAGAACACCTAAAATGATATCACATATCACTGTATACAATTCAGATTTGTTAATATGCTTAAGCCTAAGTGCAGCAGAACAAAAAGATATTAAACTAATAAAACCTGCAAACTGATGATACCACCCTACTCTCTTCTCCCCACTAACAATAGTTAACTCAAAAGTCATGCAGAAAGGTTACATCTGCTTACTGTTAAATGCAAACAAAAATAAATGTGTGATAGTCTTCTGTATGAAAGTTTACCCTTACTTAATGTATTAGTACATCTTTAAAATCTTTTGACGGCACATCACTTGAAATTGTTGACAATAATATATTTGGTAATTGCACTTGACTTAAACAAATACTTCCAAGCAGACTTCATTTGCCTGGAAGCTCTTTCTATGTTCCTTTGTAATCTTTCACAAACTGTTCTTCAATTAACCATTCAGTCTTTACTAATGCCTTAAAACAAATGCTTGGCATAGTCTGAGCATTTTTCTTAAAATAGTCATATTTGCTTTATTTCAACATTTTCACGTACAAGTGTGCTACTCAAAAGCTGTCAAATGGGCTTCTCTTACCAAAATACTTGATTTCTGTTCCTACCCAGGCATGTAAACAATACTCCTGAATAATTGCAGTGTCCGTACCATGCCAGTTATGGGTAATGTAGCAAATCGGTTATTGTACTTATCAAACACTGTTCAGTTACAAGTCCAGAAACTGCCCCTCTTACCCTCAGCTGAAATACTTGCACCATTTCATCTGGCTGCATTTTTCCCCCTTAACAACATAAAATCATCTCAGATGTTCTTTGTGTTTCACTGTTGCAGTCATTACATTTGGGTAATCTGCTGGCAGGTTGCCCTCAGTCGGCCTGTTTAACAAAGTCTTGGGTCCTGCGTCAGTTGCTGTCCCTTCTTCCATTACGTCAGGTCGTCAGGGGTATAAAACATGCAGCCAACACCATTTTCATCAGTCTTTCTTGCTGCGTGGTGCCCGAAGCAGAAGCAGTTCACAAGTGCCGGTCGGCCGACTCCTGAAATTTTCTTTTTCGAGTTTCAGAACCGAAGTCTTCAACCTAAAGCTAAGTACCCTGTTGGGGAAACTTTTTCTTGCTCCTTACCGATGTCAGTAAAAGTTAAAAGTTAATAATTGTATTACTTGTGGGAAGCAAATACCTCATAAGGATTTTCATTTGTACTGTATTCCTTGCCTAGGCCCTGACCACAACGTGCCTTGCTGTCGGTTTTGTGCTAAATTTAATCAACGCACTATTAAGCGTCGGTATATTTTTGCATCAAAATTATTTGGCTCAATATTTGACTATCCAGAAATGTCATCAGTTAGCAATCCAACTACCGGAATACCTAAAAAATGCAAAGAAAAAGACAGAGGCAGACCGTCGAGGTCCAAAACCGATGACGAAGCTTCTCCTAAGCCAGTCGCCGGTTCGCCGGTACTCAGTGAGGCTCTTTCGCAGCCCCTGATACCGGCTACTTTTGATTCGCAGGCCTCTACTGAGACCCATTCAGAGTCCGGTATGCAGCGAGACACTTTAAGTATTGAAAGTGAACAAAAATAGCCAAAAGTGCAACGCCACATCCACAGTACTCGTGTTGTTTAAATTCTGTAAGTTTAATAACTTCAATAAATTCCAGTAACGTTCAGAAAGTTTAATGCAACAAACAACGTTTTCGTCACTATGTTATAGTAACTTCCTCAGAAAAGTTTATACAAACTACGAAGTTCAGCTAGTTTAAAAAGTGCCTCCAGAGGTGATAGGGTATACATTCATCCTATCATAATGTAGTATTCATGAATTAAGTCAGTTGTCATAGAAACTAATAGTGACTGAATTCATTCTGACATACTCGCTTGTGGCATGTTAGTTAAAAATCTATTATATATATGCTGTCTATATAAATTTAAATGTAAATTTGAAAAAGGTGGTCGTATTGTTAAGGTATTCCACAAATAAATTTGCCTCGCCTAGACTCCCTTTAAAAATGATAAATATATCGTCAAGGAATCTTGTGTAATACCTTACAAGGTTCTTTTTATCAAGAACACTTATATGCTATAAAGAAAGGGAAAGTTGATAACGCACTAGCCAAACATATAGAAATTAACCAAGATCATTCTTTCTTTTTTATTGCTATTGACCAAATTATATCTGACATTAGAGGTGGCCCTACATCTGTATTTCTCGAATGTCGCGAATTAGAGTGGCAACTACTGTTAAATGTGTTTTGTTCTCCTGGTTTAAATGAAAACTGCAATATTTCTTGCATTTTGAAATGGAGACGATTTTGTAAATTTTGAGACTGGATAAATATACAACTATGTACTTTTGTGATTTATAAACATAGTGTTTTTATTTGTTAAAAAATTTTTTTTAGATAACTTCTATATATTTTAAATGTCTGTATATCATATAGACAGCATATATATAATAGATTTTTAACTAACATGCCACAAGCGAGTATGTCAGAATGAATTCAGTCACTATTAGTTTCTATGACAACTGACTTAATTCACGAATACTACATTATGATAGGATGAATGTATACCCTATCACCTCTGGAGGCACTTTTTAAACTAGCTGAACTTCGTAGTTTGTATAAACTTTTCTGAGGAAGTTACTATAACATAGTGACGAAAACGTTGTTTGTTGCATTAAACTTTCTGAACGTTACTGGAATTTATTGAAGTTATTAAACTTACAGAATTTGAACAACACGAGTACTGTGGATGTGGCGTTGCACTTTTGGCTATTTTTGTTCACTTTCGAGGTTGGTTTGTTAACAGTGTTGGATCGTCTGTTTAACTGTCTACTTTAAGTATTGAACCAGTGGATATCTCTACCTTAGATGGGTCCGGAGCCGCTGAGCAGGCACTGGCTTCTGAGGTTGCTTTCAGGCCTAAAGATTTGTATATTAAACTGACGCCATCTTCAAAACTAAGGTCAAAATCAACTTCTATGTCTAAAAAACTGACGCTTGGGCCACATGCACAGGCCCCTATGCCTAAAAAACAAATGATCAAAATGGCTGAGGATTTAATTACCTTGATCAGGGGTACCCATCCCCCTCCTGCTAAGAGGCCTAGGCAAGGCACTGACTATGAATCATCAGATCAGGTTTCTATTTCTTCTGATTCCTCTTCTGATCAGGAATTATCTATTCCACCTTATGAGGACTCTGATGCAGAAGATTCCATCCCTTTTGCTTCTCCTCCTGAGGATTTTTCTTTTGGAGAAACTTTGCATACCCTAAGGGAACACTTTCACTGGGAGAGTCAGGATTTCTCAGAATCTAAAAAGAGGCTTAGGGATTTCCTTCTTCTTCCTCAGCATAGGCCTTTGGCTATACCTCCTTTTCTAGACATTGTTGATGATGTTTTCTCAGAATCCAGCATGGCTCCTGATTCCCTGCCTCAGGCTCCTAGTAAGCCAGACAGATATTACAGGGTTCCTGACTCCCACAAATTCCTTTTTAAAAACCCTACTGCTGACCCTGAAACAATTTCTCAGGGTCCCAAGGGCGTTAAGGCTTCTACTGCTAACAATCCTACCCCTTCTGATAGAGACTCCGGGGCGCTGGATAGATGGGGTAGGAAGGTTTACATGTCTGCAACCTTGGCAATCAGGGCTTTAAATTGTCAATTTCATATGCTTAAATAGCAGCAGCATGTCATGGGCTTACTTAAACAGAAAATTATGTTGATTTCTGAGTGTGTGGAAAATAGAGTTGCAGGATTTATTGCATTCGGCTGAACAAGTTGGAAAGCATACCTTGCAATGTGGTTTTGATTCCTTGGAGGCCTCTTGCAGGGCCGCTGTAACTGGATCTGTGATAAGAAGGCATGCTTGGCTCAAGGAGCAAAATCTGCCTGATCATGTTAAAGCAAAATTGTTGGATGCTCCTTTACAACAGGACAGTCTATTTGGTAATAAGGCAGAAGTAGTTTTGAAAAAGATGGAAGATAAAGCTAAATCTATGCAAACTGTAAAAGATTTCCTACAAGTGCAGCCACCCAGGTTCAGTAGGCACTGGCCTACTAAGAACTGGTCCTTTCCAGTACCCACCCGAGCCACTCAGGTCAAACCCAGACATTTCAAAGGCTCCAGGTTTCAGTCACAAGGAACTTATAGAACAAAACAATGGGGTGCCTCCACCTCCAAATCTGGAGGTAACAAGGCATCTTCCTACGGTAAACAGTCTCAATGACTTTCCACTGCAATCACCGAGCACTTATCTTTTGGCCACCCCTTTGGGGGGAAAACTGGCACTTCATGCATGAAACTGGCAACTAATTACCCAGGGCAAGTGGGTTTTAAATATAGTATCCCAGGGATACATATTTCATTTCCACATGTTGCCAATCCCAAACGGATGGCCATATCTGCCTCCAAATCAGTGCGCAGAGGCCCAGAAACAAGTTATGTCCCTCATGAATATGGGGGCTATTCAACCAGTACCAGAAAAGGAAAAGGAACAAGGTTTTTACTCAAGACTTTTATCCCAATCAGGGACTCTTGCAGAAGATACCTCCGCTTCAAAGCAGGCTATTTGCATTACCAGTTCTCTGCACTGCCCTTTGGCTTATCTACTGCGCCCAGGGTCTTCACAGAGTGCCTGACACCAGTAATTGCATTTTGCAGACAAAGAAGCATTTACATTTATCCTTACCTGGATGATTGTCTAATTCAGGCAGAAAACAAGGACACTCTTCTAAAACATGTGGCATTTGTAAAAAGACTTCTAACTTGTCTAGGGTACACCATAAACAAAAAGAAATCACAACTGGTACCCTCTCAAATAATTACATTTCTGGGTGCAAGCTTGAATACAGCTGCCCAGATGATCTATGTAACGCCAGAAAAACAAATTCAGTTGATGACTTACTTCAAACAGGTGGCCACAAAAACCCAGCTTATCTGCAAGACAAATTCTGCAGGCCTTGGAGTTCATGGCCTCCTGCATTCTAATAATTCCATATGCAAGACTGCATATGAGGAAGCTTCAATGGTACCTAAAAAGCTTATGGAGTCAACATTGTCACAGCCTGGAAACAATGATTCCTATCATTCCCTGCCTGCAGTTAGAGTTCCTATGGTGGTCTGAAGCCTGCCACCAAAACAAGGAACTGTCATTCACTCTGCCCCCTGCCACCCAAACCCTGACTACAGACATATCAGATTATGCTTGGAGGGGCTCATCTGGCAGGGAGATGCATTCAGGGCCAATGGAGCCCAAATCAAATGCACCTACATATCAACCAGAAAGAAATGCTAGTTGTACAGAATGCTCTGAAAGCCTTCAAGGACTATCTTCATCCAGGACCACTACTGATAAAGACAAACAACACCACAGTCATGTGGTACATAAACAAGCAGGGGGGTACCCATTCCTACCCCCTTTGCAGACTAGCCATGGCATTGTGGAACACGGCCTTGACTTACCAAATACATCTACAAGCTCAATTCCTGCCAGGAAAGCAAAATACTCTGGCAGACTCACTAAGCAGAAATTTTATGGACCCACACGAATGGAAACTGGATCCACAAATCTTCAGCATGTTGACACACAAATGGGGGAGCCCAGACATAGATATTTTTGCCTCACCCCAGAATCATCAGTTGGACAAATTCTGCACAAGTATTCATCACAAAAAAGCTTGGAAAGTGGATGCTCTATCCTTCAGCTGGAAAAACCTATCAGTCTATGCCTTTCCTCCTCTGCCTCTGCTCTCCAAGGTCTTACTAAAAGTCAGACAGGAAAAAACAAAAATGATACTGATTGCTCCAGACTGGCCACACCAACACTGGTACCCGCTCCTACGCAATATGTCACCCCTTCCTCCGTGTTACCTGCCTCTGACACCTTACCTACTGTCTCAGCTGAGCTATCAAATTCTGCACAGTCAGCTCCAAACTCTGAATCTTGCAGCATGGCTCATCAACTAATTTCACCAGTTACATCTCTCAGCAAACCTGTGATGGATGTCATTTTGGAGGCTAGAAGGCCTAGTACTAGAAAATCTTATGCGGGCAAATGAAAAAGATTCTGTGCCTGGAACCAAGTACAAGGAATAAGCACAGCCATGCCCAATATTCCTCAGATTCTGCAATATTTAACTGAGATGCTTCACAAGGGCCTATCTTTTTCTTCTATAAAAATCCATGCTTCTGCCATTTCAGCTCATTACAACACAGAGCCTCCCCTGTTTTCTCTTCCTCTGCTAAAGCAGTACCTCAGAGGGGCCAAAAATGTAAGACCTCCCAGGAGAGCACCAGCTCCTTCATGGGACCTCAATTTTGTTTTGGAAAAACTCACTCTACCTCCTTTTGAGCCAGCTGCTACTGCAGATTTAAAATTTATCTCCTGGAAAACAGCTTTTCTTTTAGCAGTTACTTCAGCTAGACAGATTTTAGAATTACAGGCTCTTATGGCAGTGGAGCCTTTCATTATTTTTCATCCGGACAGGGTGGCTCTCAGGACCAATCCATCTTTCATGCCTAAGGTGGTATCCAGTGTGGCACTTAATCAGACCATTCATCTGCCAACTTTCTTTCCCAATCCACAGAACAAGGGTGAGCGGATTCTGCATTCATTGGATGTGCACAGACAACTTAGATTCTACTTAAACAGGACAAAACCTCTAAGAAAATCTGAGCAACTGTTGGTGGCTTTTGCTACAGGGGCAGAGGGAAAACCTATTTCAAAGCAGACTCTTTCTAAATGAATAAGCCATTGTATTCGTTTCTGCTATGTGCACCATGGTAAACCTGTTCCCAAGGGGATCAGATCTCATTCCACCAGGGCTGCATCTACTTCTGCAGCCTTTCTCAGATGGGTTCCTAACAGAGACATTCTAGAAGCTGCTACCTGGAGCTCAGTTCATATGCTCACCAAACATTACCATTTACCTCTCTTCTCTAAATCCAGAGCTGGCTTTGCCACTGCTGTCCTGCAGGGCCTTATAGCTGCTCCTAATTCTGTATAAATCTATCCTCCCAGCCATAGCTTTGGGAATCTACCCAAATGTAATGACTGCAACAGTGAAACACGAAGAACATAGTACAGTTGTGTACACTTACCATAAATGTAGATGTCCGAGTGTATTCACTGTTGCAGTCCTGGTTACCCACCCTCCAGCCCCCTGTTTTTTCTCTTACTATACATCTTCTTTCTTTTAATATGCTTAAAAGCCTTTTTGGTGTATTTGCTTTAGATTGGAGGTATATTGTTTGTATTCTAAATTTTATATATATATATATATATATATATATATATATATATATATATATATATATATATATATATATATAGCTCCCCATTTGGGGACATCTGGGGCAAGAAAAACTGATGAAAATGGCGTCGGCTGCATGTTTTATACCCCTGACGACCTGACGTCATGGAAGAAGGGACAGCAACTGACGCAGGACCCAAGACTTTGTTAATCAGGCTGACTGAGGGCAACCTGCCAGCAGATTACTCAAATGTAATGACTGCAACAGTGAATACACTCAAACATCTACATTTATGGTAAGTGTACACAACTGTACTTTCTTTATCTGTACTTACATTTCTTGTTATTATTGACTTTTCTAAACCTATGGGCTGTAGTGTCTTTTTCTGACTTGATGTTTCTTTGTAAAAATCAGTTACAGAATCGCTGTCTCCTTCCCCCCTTGCTTTACTCTTAATGTTTGATTCTGTAATTTCTATGTCAACTTTTGGTTCATATTTCCAGATTCTTCTCTTAAGCTCTCTTTTTCATTCATTTTATAACCTCCTGCTTCCCGTATGACAACTGTCTAGAATTATTAATTTCTCAGCTTTGATACTTTCTCATTCCCAAGCACTGTGATAGTAGTTATGAATGTAATGTGTACCATAATTACTTTAATCTCTAGAACCACTGTAATCTGTATAATATGCCTGCTACTATTTATCTCCTACCTAACCCTGTCATTTTCATTTGGAAAAGCATAAGTTGTATACGCTGATTACATATGTTTTTCATGTAAGTTGTATTGTAAGAATGCTAACATTGTATTGGTATGTTGCTTTTTATTGAGATTTATTGCACCATTATCTTACTTGTAACATTTTCAATTAACAAAGCTTTTATTTTGCTAGTAACATTTTGACTTATTGTTAAATGAAGAACTCTATTGACATACAGAGGCACAGATAAACACACCTATACTTAAAAATCATAAAACAGTAACCTTGTACTGCTTTTACCTCACAACCCAACAACTTTTTTTTTTAAGTAGAAAAAAAAGTTTATTTCTGTGATCTGGAAAATTTGAGATAAAAAGTGTTTCAGAAATAGATGAATGGCATTTACTGTTTTTATTAGAAGATAAGTGATGTTGGTATTTATAAGTTATGGGTGAGTTGAAAGTCGTTTTTTTTTTTTTTGTGTGTTTTTGTTTTTTTAGTGCTTTCACTATGTCTTAATGCAGTACAGTTATAAATGACAAAGCTCATGCATTTATTGCGGATATTAGTATAACTGCAGTACTTCATAAAATGCTCAAACCTTTTGAGGAAGACTTTTGCCTTTGACTACAACATTCAAACATCTCCCCCTATACTGGAGAGCTCAGTGAGCTGCAATATATATATATATATATATATATATATATATATATATATATATATATATATAAACAAAAATGTGTTCTCTGTGTATAAATCAAAAGTGATCTTGTTAGTGGACAGTGCTAGCTTATTTTGAGTTAATTCTTCCACTAATGTCTGATGCTGTAAGGAGTTTCAGCATATGGTGATGACTCATTAGCACGTCTAGCAGGCCAGTCAAAACCATGCCAAGCTGTATAAATCTTTTGCAGTTTAGATGATAGAAACTGTAAGAGTTTGTTTTTGTCAGTTTTCCAAAGCTATTCTGGGCTGACTGTGACCAGATATATACATATATCCATCACAACTGGTGATCATTTAATTACTTCAAACTGCTCTTACCTGTCTTGCCTGCAATGATTAACAATGTAATTCTGGCTAGAACTCAACTGTGAAAACTGCAGGGGAAGCAAGGCAGATAAACTTGCAGTTAGATATCAGGGGAAGCGGATTGTTTTATATATGCTTTATGAGTGAAGTTTTATTAGCTGTATTGCATTCGGCTCAGAAATATTTTACTCACAAATGTAAAGTATTTATTTAAAAAGAATAAATTGTATTGCTGTTCAGCACAAAACATCATTTTAATTCTGAGAACCAAATCAAATTATAAGGCTTGCAGGAAGCTTATTATACCATGACCCCCCCATTAATATTCCAAAACGTGCACGCTGATTGGCCAGCGTGCACGTTGTAAATCGACTTATACTAATGGAAAAAGGTCCGGCCGCCCGGACTTTTTCCATTAGTATAAGTCTCTTTTAAAACACTGTCTCGCTATGTTAAAAGAGTTTAACATAGCCACACAGGTTTAAAAAAAGCTGTCTCGCTATGTTAAACTCCTTTAACATAGCGACACAGTGTGTAAAAAGCAAAAGCTGTCTCGCTATGTTAAACCCATTTAACATAGCGAGACAGATTTAAAAAAAAAAAAAAAAAGCAACGGAGAAAGCAAGATCTTCGTTGCTTTTTACTGTTTCGCTATGTTAAATGTGTTTAACATAGCGAGACAGCTTTAAAATAAGCAACAGACATCTCCATTGCTTATTTTAAAGCTGTCTCGCTATGTTAAACCCATTTAACATAGCAAAACAGTAAAAAGCAACGGAGATCTTGCTTTCTCCGCTGTTTTGGCCACAACTCTGATGTACTGCGTAGGCATGCGCAGTACATCAGAACTGCCGCGGATACCAGCCAGCTGCGGAAGGGCAGCAAAGAGGCATTATACAATGCCATTATTTAAGAAAATAAATTATTTACTTTCTTAAATAATGTCATAGTATAATAGCAATAACCCACTTCTGGGTGTGGGTAATGCGGGATTTACCCATGGTTGTCTTTGTTTGGTCCCTCGGGCTTCGCCCTCGGGACCAAACCATGCCAACCATGGGTAAATCCCGCATTACCCACACCCAGGCGTGGGTTATTGCTATAATATTTCATTTCAGGATAGGGAAGTGTTGCATACTGCACCTGCAGAGAAAAAAATTACATACGCGTTTTCCTCTGGAGCCATAATATTTATTTTATTTAACATTTGTTTACTGGGAAAGTCCAACTGGACAGAGGTCCTTTTTCAGTGGAGGCCCGGTGAGAAAAGCTCCATGAGTAACAGTTAATTTTAATGCACACATTACAATAATCAGTAAAGTATAAAGTAAACAAAATGTAGTATACGTAAGAAAATACAAATTTGTTACAGCTTGACAATGAAACCTAGTCTTTGCACAATATGCAGTGATTATAAATAGGCATTTTAGTTGCTGAGTGAGTGATATGATGGTACTATTGTAGCAGTGTGTGCTGGGCAATCTGTTGTTTAACTGTGATAGAAATCCTTAAAGCCTTAGCTAAATTCATCTACATTCACTTCTTTGCTGCTCAGAGAATGTATGAAGCAATTGAAATCACACAGTGTCATGATCTGTACAACAGGAATGAAAAAAAATTGTTCCACATAGTGAAGCATGTTTGCATGTGTTGTCAGTCAGATGTTTTAAATCATATTTAACTGCATTTGGAAGTACACTGTCCTGCTTAATAGTGATGAATGCAGGTGGCATTTGAAGAAAAAATTTAAATGTTCTTCAGTAACTGTACCTGTGAGTAGGTGCTTGTCCCTGATTTCAAACAGGTATAACTACTAGTTATTGTCAGTACAAAGTAAGGAAACGAGAAGAAAAAGATACAGACTCAAACAAGACATTCATTTTTTTCTTTCGTTTTTTTTTTTTTTTTTTAGCTTGGAGTTATATCATGCAGATCTGGAACTGGTGAACTCTCCTTGATGGGTCTCCAGTTAGGCTACTCCTCATCTTCTTTTACCGTAACAGATTGGCCCTTTTTGTCACAGGTTATACTTTTTAGGGATACATACCCATTCTACAGCACTCACTTTGATGTCAGATGCTGCCTATGTGAGCAGAACCAGCCTTTGAGCTCAGTAGATCTTTTCTAACATTTGAACACCTTGAATTTCAATCCTAATGCACCAAAGTTCCTTTCTTTGATGCTTCGAAACAAATCCTTTTGAGAATCTGTATAGCTGCTAAATCATGATTCAAGACCCACATTACTTTATTGTTGTAAATGCCAGGTAGAAGAGGTAGAAGTTCCAGTGCTGTTATCACCAGCAAGAGGATGACAGTAGTTGAGTGTGTCTCATATGGGGTTCATTGGGAAGATCCTGCATGCTAACCCACACTTCTGTCAGAATGTCATCAGAAGGACCAAAAATTGAAGACTAGGGCTTGGTCTTATCGTCGTAGAGGTAAATCTACTGGAAATGCTGCCCTTTGTTACACATGTATGAGCCTGCCCTTGACTAAAAAGGGTTTAAACTTGAGCCTGTCATCTACAGTGGAAGAAGAGGATCCAGGTGGAATCATACCCCCAGCCCTTACATTGAGAGGTACATCCTGGGGCGCAGGTACTTTTTCTTCTCATTTGAGCAACATTCATTGAAAACTTGCCTGATCTTGCTTATTGGTCTTGCTTAGTCAGTAGAAATGATTGAAGAGGAAGAAACACTGCATTACTCCAAGCCAACACATATGATTCAAGGCCTGGATGGTAGACAGATGTATGAGACCTGATGCAAGCTTGAATCCTGAGTGCAGGAATGCATTCTCAGAGAACATGGCCTAATGCTAGCAACAGGCCCAGTACAGGCTTCTCATGCTAGTGTCAGCAAATCCTCTTCTGAGTGCCAGATTTTAACTGCTTAACTTTCAGTGTTTACAAATTAGTCCTAATCTGAGTCCGTGCATGAGTTTACACCTGGAGTTGGAAAGATGTTTGAGGAGTGGCATTAATTCAAGACATTGTGAAGAGTCTGAGGACTTGGAAGCTTTTATATCCAAGATGGCAAGAGACACTGATTCCATCCCACCTTTAGATAAACCATTAGTTGACAGGTCTTCTTTCAACTGACCTTCAGCCTCCATTTTCCCCCAACAGTGTTTCAGTATCTATCCTGAGAAGAATGTAGTAGAACCTTAGGTCACGTCCATCATAAAGGCAATCATTACAGATGCTATTATTGAAGCCTGGAAGCACTCACACTCTGCTGCTGCAGTTCCCAAGAAGGAAAACACTCTACATGCCCAAAGGTGCACAGAGTGAGTCTCTGACCAAGCTGACTCCTGTATAAATACTTCAGTCCAGCAAAGGGCAGAGACCATAACAGTTTGATATCTTGCAATTAAACAAGGAATCTAATGATGTCCTTCAAGAATGCAACTGCAGTCATAACATGTGGGTTGTCCTGCCTCAGGCAGCCCTCGGTCGGCCGGATTCCAAAGTCTGGGTCTGACGTCGGCTGATGTCACATTTCTCTCTGACATCAGAGCGGCTGGAGTACATAAGCATCAGCCGACACCATTTTCTCCAGTCTTTCTTGCCGCGCGGTGCCCGAAGCAAAAGCAGTTCGCAAGTGCCGGTCGGTCAGCTCCTCTATTCTACGATACCGAAGTCATCAAAAAAGCTAAGTACCCCATTGGGGACGTTTTCTTGCCTCAGCCGATGTCAGAAATTACTGAAAAAGTTAACAATTGTCTTTTTTGTGGTAAACAAATACCTCATAAGGATTTCCACTCTTACTGCCTCCCTTGCCTGGGCCCAGACCACGTCTCGGCCTGTGTAGCCTGTGCTCGCTTCAACAAGCGCACTCTCAGGCGCCGGGCGGAGTTCGCTGAAGATTTTTTCGGCGATAAATTTGCTTACACCATGCCGTCGGATTTTCCGACATCGCAAACTCCCAAAAAGCGAAAAGACCGGGACCGACTTCCTCGGCCCGCGTCTACCACCGACTCCACGCCAAAACCTAGCGCGAGTGCTCCGGTTCCCTCTGAGACAGTCTCTCCACCGCTCCGAACCGAAGACACCGCATTACCGTCGACTCCGATTCCAGATATTACTCCGACGCCAGTTATAGACTTTCCTCCGGATACCGAAACCGAGGAAATGCCCGAGACCATTGCTGTAGACAAGGTCACTCCTGCACGTGGAGCTGCCAGGCCTCCTATGGCCATGTCTATTAAGGCCTACACTAGGGCTAAGGCAGCCAGCAAAACAAAGCATATTGCTTCCAAATCCTTACCTCAGCCGACTCCGGAGACACAAATTATGTCCATGGCTGCTGATTTAATTTCCATGATCAGAGGTTCACAGGCCCATCCTGAGAGAGCATCCCAGCCTCCTCCTGATAAAAGGCCCCAGGTTGAACCCTCTGACCCTTCTCCTTCAGATGAAGACTCTGAGGGCTCTGTCCACTCTGATAGCCAGGAAGAGCTCTTCCAGACCTATGAGGACTCGGATGCAGAAGATTCCATACCTTCGGCCTCCCTCCTGAGGATATTTCTTTTGGGGAAGTTCTGCACACCATGAGGGAACATTTCAAGTGGCAGGGTCAGGAATATTCTGATTCTAGGAAACGCCTTAGGACTTTCCTTAAGAAGCCTCAGCACAGGCCCTTAGCTATTCCTCCTGTACTTGATGTTCTGGATGATTTGTATTCTGATTCTAGTGCTACCCCTGATTCTCTTCCTCCTGCTCCAGCCAAGCCAGACAGGTATTACAGGGTCCCAGAAACTCATTCCCATTTATTCAGGGCCCATACTGCTGATTTGGAAACTATTTCACAGGGGCCTAAAGGAGTTTCAGCCTCCACCTCAAAAATCCTTTGCCCTCCAACAGGGAAGCAAGGTCATTAGAGAGATGGGGTTAAAAGGTTTACACATCCACTACCTTATCTATGAGAGCTTTAAATTGCCTTTTTCATATGTTCCAATATCAGGATTATCTCTTAGAAGATTTACAAAAAACATTAGCTTCTCCTGATCCTTTAGACAGGAAGACTTTGCAGGAAGCTGTACATAACACTCAGCAAGTAAGCAATCACTTCTTGCAGTGTGGATATGATGCACTGGAAGCTTCATGTAGGGCAGCTATGACAGGGGCAGTGATGCGTAGACATGCTTGGTTAAAAGATCAACCTCTACCAAATCATGTAAAAGCAAAACTTCTGGATGCACCTTTGGAAAAGAACAAGCTTTTTGGTGCAAATGCTAAGGATGTGTTAAAGACCATCGAAGAAAAAGCAAAATCAGTTCAGACTGTGAAAGATTTCCTCCAGGTTCAACCCCCCAGATTCAGTAGGAATTGGCCTTCAAAAAACTGGTCCTTTCCTAATCCAGAAAAGTTTCAAAGGGGTAAGAACAGACGTGGCCGAGGAAGAGGCCAATACAGAGGCCCTTACAGGGGACGACAATGGCAGCCAGGAAACCAAAGAAGTGACGCAGGGGTTCCACCTGCCCAACAACCACAAACTCAATGACTTTCCTCTACTACCACCTACCAGGGAACAACTAGAAGCTCCCTTGGGCGGGAAATTATCTCTGTTTGCAGAAAACTGGCACAGACTGACAAAGGACAAATGGATTTTGGACATTATAGACCGAGGGTACAGGTTTCATTTTCTTACCTTACCAAGAAATCAAGGCATGCCAAATCTACCACAACATCAAAGGGCAGAGGCTATCAAGCAAATCACTCTGCTGACTCGAATGAAAGCAATAGAAAGAGTTCCACAACAAGAACAAGAACAGGAGTTTTACTCAAGACTGTTCCTTGTTCCAAGAAAAGAATCTCAATGGAGACCAATACTGGACTTGTCCGCATTAAACACCTTTCTCATAGTACCAAAGTTCAAAATGCCGACTCTACAGCAACTCCTTCCCATGCTGGGCAAGGAGTCGTGGCTGATTACTCTGGACCTCAAGGAGGCATACCTGCATGTCCCTATCAGACACAGCTGCAGAAGATACCACAGATTTCTTGCAGGGCCAGAGCATTATCAATTCTCAGCATTGCCATTTGGCTTATCTACTGCGCCCAGAGTAATTACAAAATGCCTGGCTTCAGTAATTGCTCATTGCAGGCTCCAGGGTATACAAATTTACCCGTACCTGGACGACTGCCTCATACAAGCGGACGACAAATTGATGTTGACAAGAAACCTGGATTATGTCATACGATTACTTCAAGCTCTGGGATACACAGTCAACTTCCAAAAGTCAAGACTGCAGCCATCCCAGCAAATAATCTTCTTAGGAGCCAAACTAGACACAGCCTCTCAGATGGCTTACCTGACAGAAGACAAGCAAGAGAAGTTAACTCAATACTTCAAAGGTTTAGCAAAACTCACCCAGATGACTGCAAGGAGATTCCTACAGGCCCTGGGTTACATGGCATCCTGCATTCTACTGGTTCCATTAGCAAAACTACACATGAGAAAGCTTCAGTGGTACCTAAAAAGCATTTGGTCTCAACACAGCAACAACTTGGAGACAATCATACCACTCATTCCATGCCTACAAAAGGAATTCCTATGGTGGGCCTCGGTGAGCCAGGAAAACACAGGTATGTCATTCAAAAAACCACAGATAACACAGACCATGACTACAGATGCCTCAGACCTTGGATGGTGGGCGCACATGGAAGGCAGGTGTATACAAGGACAATGGTCTCCAAAGGAAACACATCTGCATATAAACCAAAAGGAAATGCTGGCAGTAATGCATGCTATCAAGGCTTTTCAACACCAACTCCAGCAAGGCCATTTAATGATATGGACAGACAACACCACTGTGATGTGGTACATAAACAAGCAGGGGGGCACCCACTCTTACCCCCTTTGCAGATTGACAATGCAGCTTTGGGAGAAATCACTGAGTTTAAACATCCAGTTACAATCCCAGTTTGTTCCAGGAAAAGACAATGTGTTGGCGGACAGCCTAAGCAGGAATTTCACAGATCCACACGAGTGGAGGTTACATCCGAAGGCTTTCAGACAACTCACTTCGACATGGGGCAAGCCAGAAGTGGACCTATTTGCCTCTCACCTCAATCATCTTCTACCAAAATTTTGCACAAGGACATACCATCCAAAGGCTTGGAAAATAGATGCCCTTTCATTCAACTGGAACTCCCTAGCAATCTATGCATTCCCACCTCTGCCACTGATGACCTCAGTATTACTAAAGATCAAAGCAGAGAAGCCCAAGGGAATCATAATAGCTCCGGATTGGCCAAGACAACACTGGTACCCACTACTACGGAGCATATGTCACACCAGGAGGTGGGCCCTCCCTCAGTGGCCTCTACTTTTGACTCAGCACAATTTTGAAACACTGCATCCAAACCTTCGGGCACTGCAGCTAACAGCCTGGGAGATCCCATAAATAACTTCAGCTTATCGCTCTCCAAGGAAGTTCAGTGGTTACTAACAGAGGCCCGAAGACCATCCACCAGAAAGGTTTACTTAGCAAAGTGGAAAAGATTCAGCAATTGGAATACCAGCAAGGGACATGATGCATCATTACTGAACATCCCACTCATCTTGGAATATTTGGCAGATATGTTGCAGAGCGGCCTCTCATATTCTTCAATAAAGATACATGCATCTGCTATTTCAGCTAGATACAACACTGATCCTCCTGTTTTCTCTCACCCCTTACTAAGACAATTCCTCAGGGGAATCAAGAACATTAAGCCACCAAGAAAGGCCCCAGTGCCAGCCTGGGACCTCAATTTTGTCTTAGAAAAACTGACTCTACCTCCTTTTGAGCCAGCAGCTTCAGTTGACTTGCAATTTCTCTCATGGAAAACAGCTTTCCTGTTGGCAATTACCTCAGCAAGAAGGGTTTCGGAGCTACAGGCCCTAATGGCAATACCACCCTTTATTATTTTCCACAGAGACAGGGTTTCATTAAGGACCAACCCTACTTTTATGCCAAAGGTGGTATCTAGGGTTTCTCTAAATCAAGCCATTCATCTGCCTGCTTTCTTCCCCAATCCTGAGAATAAGGGGGAAAGACTTTGGCATACCTTGGACATTCATAGACAACTTCGATACTACCTGGACAGAACCAAGGCCAGTAGGAAGTCTGACCAGCTTTTTGTAGCTTACGCCCCTGCAGTCCAAGGAAAAGCAATTTCAAAACAGACTATTTCTAAATGGATTGGACATTGCATCTGATTCTGTTATTCCTTTCATGGGAAGACTGTTCCAGCCTATGTCAGACCACATTCCACCAGAGCTACAGCCACCTCTACAGCATTTTTAAGAGGGGTGCCTACAAAGGACATTCTAGAAGCTGCTACATGGAGCTCCGTGCATACATTCTCCAAACACTACAATCTCCCTCTATATTCCATATCCAGAGCAGGCTTTGCTTCGGCAGTCCTGCAGGGTTTGATTGCCACACCATCTCTCTCCTAGAGCATACCTCCTCCCCCAGCTAAGCTATGGTATTCTACCCACATGTTATGACTGCAGTTGCATTCTTGAAGGACATAGTACAGTTTTGTACCTACCATAAATGTAGATGTCCGATAGACATGCAACTGCAGTCGGTTTTCCCTCCCTCCATACCCCTCTATGCCTAGGGTCCACTCCTATCCCCTTACTCTTAGCTGGGGATATCTGTTATGGTGTATTTGTTTTATTGCTCATGTATTTGTTTGGAATCCTGTTTTTGTCTTTCAATTTGATTACAGCCTTCCTTGGAGGGCACCTGGCATCTGGGGCAAGAAACACTGAAGAAAATGGCGTCGGCTGATGCTTATGTACTCCAGCCACTCTGACGTCGGAGAGAAATGCGACATCAGCCGACGTCGGACCCAGACTTTGGAATCCGGCCGACCGAGGGCTGCCTGAGGCAGGACAACCCACATGTTATGACTGCAGTTGCATGTCTATCGGACATCTACATTTATGGTAGGTACAAAACTGTACTTTCTTAATAGGACTTGCAAGATAGTTTACACTTCTACCATACCTGGGCTTATTGCAAACAACTTTTTGTCTCACCTGTCCATATTTCACTCCTCCCTAGTGGATCACACAGTGGAGAAACATTCATCCCTCTTTTACTCTGGGGTCAAAGAGGAGGTGGTTAAGTCTTTATCTTCTACTGTGGGCTTCCATATTGACTGTTACAATTTTAACTGGACAGGTGCTGTAGCCAATGCCTCAAACTCTGATATGAGCCTGTGCAAGAAGACTTGGCTAAGATTTTCCTATCTTAAGAAGGAACTTGGAAATTCTACATTGATAATCTTTTTAAGGGTGGTTGTTATTCATCCAGTCTTCTTAGGAATTTGTGGATGCCCTGTTGAAGGCAAGAGAAGACATTCGTACCATGGAAGTTCTTTATGATTCTCTTTCATTTCCTCTAGTTCTTGATCTTATAAGTAGAGCAAACTGCAAATCAGGAATAAGCCAATTTACAGACCAAGGTATGTACTCAAGCATCCCAATGTATTGCTTCCTTCCATGTTGGCTAAGATACCTAGTTGGGCAACCCACTATAGTTAGCCTTTGCAGTCCCAACTACTTTTTGAGGCTGTCAGTGGTGCAGAAGTGGTTATAGAAGTTTGCTCAATTTTAGTGTCATCTCAAAGAGGAAGTGAATCTAGCTATGATAACTCTGACAGGTGCTAGATTGGGTTGTACTTATCCACCAAAACTTTCCATTTTTTTCCACAAAGTGTCATGCCTAAGGGACATAAGCACAGTGGCTTACATGCACCCATGAAGTAACATGCCAGCTACCTAAACTAGTTCATGCCAGTGTCTATCAGTTTGTTTTTGCTATTCACATAACTCAGAGCTTGATCTTTATTGTTGTTGGCAAAGTCCTGCATTTGCGTAAATGCCATTGTAACAAGTGCCATTTTGCTATCAGATTACTAGACAAAACTTGCATCATCATTGTCTGTATTGCGTTGATGGGTCTTGATGCAGAGAAAACATTTGACAGAGTAAGCTGGGACTTTAAGAGCAGGACAATGGAAGCATTTGTTTTCCCTTTTAAAATTATACTGTTGATTTGGAGGCTATATGAGGTATTGGAGGCAAAAATTAAAGTGGGTGTGTTCCTCTCTGACAATTTCTGTTTGAACAGAGGAATCAGGTAAGGGTGTCCTCTTTCACCTCTGTCATCTGCACTATATTTAGAACCACTGGCAAAGAAAATAAGTGACTCAGGATAATAATTGTTATGATAGTCAAGAAAAGCTGGCTATATATGCAGATGACATTATTGTATGCATAATGAAACCTGAAAAGGGTGTTTCAATGTTGTGGAACATTTTTAGGCAATTTTAAATCTTTTTGGGACACAAAATTAATGAAACTAAAACAAAGACAGTAGTTGTAAATTATGCAACCACACATGAATTGGTTCAGCAAATATCCATATTTATGGGGACATGATAAAATGAAGTACTTAGGAGTATGGATTAAAAAGGATTCTGGTGTGGCAGCTAAGGATATGTGTGAGGAGACTAAATAAAAGATAATACAAAAACTGAGAAATTGGAAGCTTTGTTATATGGATAGCAAGACACATACAGTTAAAATGTTTTTAGTTCCTTTAGTTTTATACATGGGTCATGCATATTTTTATCAACCAGAGGAGAAGTTGTGGATAGCAGTTAATAAGCTGCATGATTTTATCTGGGAGGGGAAGACAGCAATAGTCAAATGGGATAAGTAGATTCTTTCAGTTGAACAAGGTGGTTTGGAATTACCGGATTTGAAGGGGTATTTTACAGCTACACAGTTAAGGCACCTACCTACACATAGCACAAGCAGAAACCTTTAATTCAAAGTGGAAATAAATGATGATGAAATGGGGAAGCTCAATGAACAAATAGAGATTCTGATTTTGTATGCATATCCTTAAGGGAGAATAACAAAAAACATACAGAATATTGAAAACTTCTGGAAGAGCCTCATGTTGATCAGGATTGAATGCAGCAGTGGCTAAGGAGAGGGAAATTCAAACCAAAAGATGAAAGGTTAGTATTGGTGGTCCAAGATAGTGGGCTATGTACACGTTGGTTTACAATGTCCATTGAACATGTGGGAGAAACAGACACGTGTAGATTTTGTAAAATATAATTGGAAACAGTTGCACACCTTGTTGCTGGTTTTGACATACTAATGACAGAAGGATTGTATACTGATAGGCATAATAATGTGGGAAGAATGTTGCAGTGGGGATTTTGCAACCATTATGGTATTGAAGTGGCTGAAAAAACACTGGAAACATGAGCCACACAGCATCATAGAAAATTATGAAATGTACATCACATGGGATCACTCATTTCCAACAGTTCAAAAGACAGATGCTAGAAAAACAGATACAGTGGCCCATGAAAAGAAATCAAAAGTAGCATTGATCATTGAAATCTCTACACCCCAGTGACTACAGTGTCTTGTGTACAGAGACACACAAAAATCACAAAATATCAAGATTTGCAGGCAGAAACAAGAGAAATGTGAAAGGAAGATACCCAGACAGTTCCAATAGTACCAGGAGCAATGGGTCTTATAAAAAATAATCTACAATCGTATTTAGATATGTTACCAATACATGTAACCCCATACAAATTGCAGGAGTCATTACTGGGCACAGTGCAGGTGCTGTGAAGAGCACTTTTGGCTAACATCAAAGATTGAAACAATACTAATTTCATGAACTTTAATCATACTTTGACTTAGGCATGGGGTCCTTTCCTGTCATGGTATTAGAAACCTCAAATATTTGGAGACATTACAAAATATTATATTCATAAAATAGCAAAACATATTCTAAGAATTAAGCCAACATGGGAATGGAGAAAGGAGATTCTTCCAATAGGGATGACTACAATTAGGCTACAGACAATAGGCAAAAGGGGACTGGAATTTATTGGAGAAACTGGTAAAAGAACCAAGGTACTGGGCACAAATAATTAGAGAGCAAAAGGTAATAGAATGGAAATAGGCCAAGTATATGGACTGCAAGATAGAGATTGCCTTCCCTATCAAGAATTGATATCAAAGTGTAGGCAAAGAGAAAGAATAGGGGGGGGGTCCTAAGTGAAAGACTAACACTTACAGAGTTTTTAGCAGAATCTAGAACAGAAGCTGCTGTTACAAAAGGAATAATTAGTAGAGTGCAGAAAATATTGCATGATAACTATAATCAATTAGAGGAGGTTAGAAAGGATTGGGAAGAGAGATTGGATAAGGATAAGCAATTCACAAAGAAACACTGGGGGGATATATATGTAGGTCTCCCAAATATGCAACAATGTCTAGAAGATTTAGGATCCCTACTTAGAAGTGTTTGCATAGGTATTTCTATACCCCAAGTAGACTCTAAAGAATTTTTCCTCAGGTTGACAGCAAATGTTGGAGGTGTGATGAGGAAGAAAGAGGTAACAAGGAACATATTTTCTGGGATTGTAATGAGTTGGCAGACTTTCCCTGCAGACTGCTCTGTCAGAGATACTGGGTGAATAAATTGGTGTAACTAAGGAAAGCATTTTTTTCAGCTACAATACAGAATTTGAATGGCCTAGACATAGTAAGGCCTTGCTGAGTCTAATTATGGGGCCTGCCATAAAAAGCAATTACTAGAAAATGGATATCGAAGTCTAAACCAAGTTTACTAGAAGTTGTGAATATAGTATTAGAGATAAAACGACTGGAATTGGGATCGTTAGAAAAGGGTAGGAGCAAATTACACAGGAAAAATGGGAATTATGAGAACAATACATGCAGAGGAGGAACGAGGATTAAAAGAAGGCAAGATCTGAATGAGCTATATAATGTTTGACTGGCAATGACTGGATAGATTAATAAGTGTTGTATAATGTTTGTAACTACAATTATGTCAACATGGTTTGTGATGGATAATGTTTGCAACTATAAGTATGTCAATATGGTTTTACATTGATTTATATTATTGCTTATGTCATACGTGATAGTGTAATAAAGATGTTTCTTGTTTTAAAAAAAAACTAATTGTATTGCTCTGAAGGAGGTATGGGCCTCCTAAAAATTGATTACATGTATAGATCTGCAGTTATGGGATCTCATCAGATCCCAACATTGTGAATGCATTAAAATATGAAAAGAGGAAGTCTGAAATGACCTCCCTACTTAGTTTAGCAGAAGCATTCCAGTGCAAGTGGGAACAGAAATCAAAACAGAACTACACAAAAATCAGATAGCAACTGAATGTGCCAAAAACAAAATTTATAAGAAGGATCAGATGAGAAGGAGAGAAATATGAAAAAGCTATAATTATAGTGGAAAGTATAGAAATCTGGAAAAATCTCATGTTGATCAGGATTTGTAGTTGTGCCTAGATATGCTACAAATACATGTAATCCCATATGAGTTGCAGAAGGAGTCATTTGTGGGCAAATTGAGTGTACTGCAAAGAATACTTTTGGCTAACAACAAAGATTGAAACAACACTAATTTCATGAACTTTAATTATACCCTGACTTAGGAATGAGGTCCATTCCCTTCATGGTATTAGAAACCCAAAAGATTTGGAGGTATTAAACCAAGAATATAGCATGTTATAATAAGCTTCCACAAGTGCCAGTGGTTTAACACAGCCACTCATTATCTAATATGCATAGCTAGGCTGGCAAGTTTGTAGCTGTTTATGAGGAGACTGGTAGAAGTATTGTTCTTGCATCCCCAAGCATTCAGTAGAGCATTGCCACAGGTACTAGCACTTGGAGGCCATATCCATTTCTTGACATCTTTGAGGTAAAGCCATTGTCCAGCCAGACCCTGCTTCTTCTTAGCTTCCTTTATTCGTTGTGCCAACTTAGTAAGAGTACAAGCTCAAACTTCTCCTCAGCTCAAGCTGACAAATATGGCGATGGGAAGGCATAAACTAGGATCCACCTGTGGGAGTATGCCCTGCAGTTATTGCACCCTAATATAACCAGCTGGAGACTTTGATCGATCAGTCTGATTCTGGAGAGTGATCTTTTGACTCATCAGGTCTTCAGACCTGAATGGGACAGCAGGCCCCAATCAAAGGAACTCCACTTAGTCATCTCACAGCCTTAATATCAAGCAGTTGTTTTATGACTGGGAGTTTAAGACACTCAAGTGGACTCATACCATTAAGAATCTGGTCCACAACAACAAGATCTGACATGCCCTCAGTGGAGATTCTGGTTCTTCCTCAGCTCTTCACTATTATTCAGAATCAGTGAATTTTGAGGCTCTCCGTCTGCCTTGAACATGGATAATGAGGTATTTCTGATTCTTCCCCAGATGATATCTCTTTTTTGGGATGCTGTCAGATGTATGAGGAGCACCTTGGAATGACCTTTTGCAACTATTCTCTCCCCTCTCTAAGGAAGCTTAAAGAGTGTTGGGTTATTCCTCTTTGGGAGTCTGTCTTCAAGGATGACTTTTTTGCACCCTAGATGAAACTGGATTGTGCTATATTGGCCCTGAAAAGGCAGTTGCCCTTTACAAACATCCACCTCAACTTTAAGATCATCTCCATATGTGCCCCAGTATGGACTGCTGTGTGATCTTTTCAGTCCATCATTGGTCTCAAGGATAAAGGCATTTAATTACCTTGCAACTGGATGGAGAGTCCCAAGCTTATATATGTGGCAGAATGATCAACTCCTTTGCCAAACTGGGGCTTTTGGCACTCGAATATTCATTTCACATGTCCCTCTTTCAGGTATGAAAGAATTAGCAGGCCCAGGAAAAGCTGAAGAGTCTTCCTGTGTAAAGAAGCAAGGACGATAGTGAACAGTTGTCCATGGTCTGTTCAGTAGAGCACCCATATCAGCAGATATAGTCCTTACTATCACACTGCACCTTCATCTGTGCTGACAGTTTTGTAATAGGTACTTGGATCTGAGCTTACTCAGGATAGCATGACGGAGATTCTTCTTCCTTTAGTATAAGCTTAGTACTAATCTATGAGTCTATAAGTTCTTTTTGTTATTTTTTTTTATTTGGTTTTAAAACCACAACTGATCAATACATCAAAGTTATACATATCAACAACAATTAATATTTTTTCAAGCAAGTCATTTATGTTTAAGCCAATATTTATATGAATGTGTAGTACTAAAAGTCCTCAGCCTTATAGTATGAAATTCACTACTGTAAACAATTTTTGCCTTACTAATAAACCCTAAAGGAGCTAACTTTACTTTTCCAATTTTTAGGAAATTACCTTTCTGGCTATAGCAAGAATAGACCAAAGAAGAGGAAGTTGGATTTTTGGAATTTTCTCAGGAATTGGGGCATTAAATAAAACAAAATATTAAGAAATGTTACATCTATCCAACCATAAAGCTAGAATGAAGTATTGATTTCTTTGCAAAAAGGGGAGATGACTTCACATTCATATACAATATACGGCCAATCAGCTATTATTTTAGAATCACATCTACAGTATTTCATTCTATTTGATTTATATATAATTGTAATTTTGTTATGAGTAACAAACGTTCTGTGTAAGAATTTGCAAGTGAAAAATTTCCAGTATGATGAAGATGTAGTTTTATCTGCAGATTTTAATATTGTTTTCTTGTATTCAGATAAGTCTTCATTATTATTTTTTGTGGAGTAGTTCCAAAAGGAATTGTCTAAACATGTGAAATCTAGCTTAATAATTTTATAAATTTATGAAAAATGTGATACATTTTCATTGCATTATTACTGATATTAAGAATTCCAATAATTTGAGGAACAATTTCTTATCTGGGTTAAATATCTTATTAATATCTGTGTTCACAAACTCTCTAAATATTTGTAAAATTAACCAATTCTTAGAATCCTGATTGTATTTGGACCTTACATTTTCAAATATATATATATATATATATATATATATATATATATATATATATATTGTACACACCCCTGCTAAAATGCCAGGTTTATGTGATATAAAAAATGAGACCACAATAAATCATTTCAAAACTTTTCCCACCTTTAATGTGACCTATAACCTGTACAATTCAATTGAAATACAAACAAATCTGTTAGGGGAAAAATAAAAAATGTAGAATACGTTGGTTGCATAAGTGTGCACACCCTTAAACTAATACTTTGATGAAGCACTTTTTGATTTAATTACAACATTCAGTCTTCTTGGGTAGGAGTCTGTCAGCATGGCACATCTTGATTTGACAATATTTGCCCACTCTTTCTTCTCAGAAAAGTGCCCCAAATTTGTCAGATTGCGAGGGCATCTCTTGTGCACAGATCACCCCACAAATTTTGTATTGGATTTAAGTCTGATCTCTAGCTGGGCCATTCCTAAACTTAAATTTTCTTCTGGTAAAGCCATTCTTTTGTTGATTTGGATGTATGCTTGGGGTCATTGTCATGTTGAAATGTGAAATTCCTCTTCATCTTCAGCTTTCTAGCATATATGTGTGTGTGTGCATGTGTGTGTGTGTGTATATATATATATATATATATATATATATATATATATATATATATATATATATATTATAGGGACCTAAAAGTTTCAACAGTATATGTCCATTTAAGAAAGGATTCCAATTCATTAAATGTATTTGTTGTTCAATACTAGCATTATGATGAAGTTATGAGTTTCTAAGAAGTCATTTGTAGATGCATTTAGAAATGGAAAATATTAAAGGCCAAATTCAATAACACCTACACTAAGTGTACACAATCTGTATTCAAGAGCATTCCTGCTGCATTTTCTGTACTTTCTGGTCACTCAGAAAGGTTATTTTAAGTGAACATGTAGTCTACACTTTGTGGTAACCCTTATGAATACCCCTCAGTATTTAAAACTGCAAGAAAATCAGTAGGAAAACTAAAATTAAGAGGACAAAAGTGTGAGTTATGCTTGTGTTTGTTTACTCTGAATGGTGTATACATAGCGTAGGTGTTAATGAATCCCAGGGTAAGCCTTTAATGCAGTAGTTAGAATATGTGAACTTTTGGAAAGAGGAAATGATGTTATTTAAATAGGGAATTTGAGAAGAGGGTTTAATTCCATGTAAGAAAAATAAAATTTTAATATGATAAAACTATTAGGCACTATTTGTTTATGAGTGGTTGTGATATATTTGTTATTTACTAATGATATTTCTTGATGTATTTCTTTCCATTTTGAATCATAAGATGATTTTATTCACAGCTCTTTAACTTTTACAATTGTTAAAGTTGCATACAGTTGAATGTCAGGGAAACCTATTCCACCATTATCCCATTCTCTTCATTGCCAATCAAAGGGAACTTTTAGTTTATTAGGATGCCCAAAACATTTAAGTAGAAAATTATTGATCTTCATCAATTTTTTGGTGGCGATAGTACTAAAGATTATAAGACAAACAATATTTTAGGGAGAATTACCATCTTAATAAGCATTAATCTTTCCTCCATGGGAAAGTAGAATTTGTTCCAATTTGTGATTAAACTTAACAGTTTTTGTTTGTATCATTTTTCTACTATTATACATAATGGTTATAATAAGGTATTTCATTTGATTGATATTCCAATTGAAATTAGAATATTTTTGTATGATTTTTTTAAATTTTTTTATTAATTAATAATGCACTTGCTTTATTATGATTAAATCTTAAGTTTGCAATTGCTTCAAACTTATAGAACTAATTGTATGTTGTAATGAATTCTCTATATCTCCTATTGTTAATAAAATATCAGCAAGAGTTGAATCTTTACTTCAAAATATTTGTTTATTTTGATACCATTAATGTTCTTATTGAATCTAATATGATTGGAAAAGGGCTTTAACTGTGGTGGTGGTGCTGCGGTAGCATTGTCGCCTCATAGCAAGACATTGTCCCATTCGATTCTCAGCTAGAGCGTCTTCTGTGTGGAGGCTTACGTGAATGGGGCGTGCCTTCGTTGAAGGTTGTGCGTCAGGGCTGGTAACCCGGTATGTAAAAATCCACTACCAATCATTAGCAGACCGGAGTTCCGCTGTGGTGACCCGTAACCGGGAAAAGCCGAAAGACACAACAACAACTATTAGAAAAGGGCTTTATAGCTAATGCAAGAAGTAAAGGTGATAATAGCCTTTTTGTAATTTAAAGGAATCAGAAAGAAAATAACCTATTTTAACATAAGCACAAGAGTTATTGTATAACTTTGAAATTAATGCAATTAGCTCAGGTGAGAAATTATGCATTTAAGTGTTAAACAGGTAGACCAATTTACTGAGTCAAAAGCCGTATCTAAATTGAGACTCTGTATATATTCTTCTTATATTATCCTGTACTTGTCTATTTAAAATAAACCCTGTTTGATCATTGCTAATTAGCTTAGGTATAAGTAGATTAGTTCTGTTAGTTAACATGGGCTTGAATATCTTATAGTTCATATTTAAAGGTGAAATGGGTGTGTATGATGAGCACTTTGTAGGATCCTTATCTTATTTTAAAATAGGTGATATAAGGGAATATTTCCATCATGAGGGGATTTCAGCAGTTGTTTGCATTTCTCTTTAGACCTTGTCTAATATTTTAACTGCATAATCCGGTAGTATTTTATATAGTTCTGGTATAAGACCATCTAAGCCCAGTGCCTTATTCGTTTTTAACTTTTTTGTTTGCTCTTTAATTTTTGTTAAAGTGAATGATCTATCATTTTTTTTATTTGTTCACTTATTTTATTATTTATATTTTCCCTTAGAAAAGTTTCAACTATATCATTATCTAGGTTATTTGTATTATTATTATTTATATTTTCATAAAATATTTTAAAGCCCTCAAAAATACCTTTAATATATGTTCTTCTTTCTTTTTATTATTTATATGTGTTATAATTTCTTTGATATGATTTAGTTTATTCATTTTCTTTGCTCTAAAAACAATTTTATGCAAAAGCTTAAAGGGTTTATTGAATATGCCTGAAGTTTATATTTTTCCAGGTTTATTGAAACTTTATGATTTAGAATTTCAACATATTTTGTATTTAAGTTTTTAAGTTCAGACTGACTGATAATGTCATTTGATTTTATATTTAACTTTAGTGTGTCTGTTTTGGCCTGCATCTTTAGCTCCAATGGCTGGAATACAATAAAAGTTCACCAATGTATATAGTTTTCTGTTCCACTCAGTTATAACAATGCTTATACCAATTTTTATTAACATAGGTATCTTTTACTTTAGGCATTACTGGTAAGTTCTTCCATAAAATGAGAGTACCTCTTCTGTTAGCTTGAAAGCCAAAACCTGCTAAAAACCACATAATTTAAAGAAAGTTTATTCATATCTTTATTTAGTAAATGTGTTTTCTATAATGCCACGGTGGTACAGCGGTAGCATTGTTACCTCACCGCAAGAGGTTCTCCCGTTCGATTCTCGGCTGGGCTTGGGAGTGCCTTCTGTGTGGAGTCTGCATGTCCTCCCCGCGGTTGAGTAGCGTTTGAAAGACGTGTGCGTAAATGGGTGTGTCTTCGTTGAAGGTTGAGCATCAAGCTGGCACCTCGGCGTTTCGTAAAAATCTACTCCCAGTCATTAGCGGACCGGAGTTCCTCTGTGGCGACCCCTTACCGGGAAAAGCGGAAAGACAAATGGCAACAACATTAAGTAAATGTGTTTTCTGCAGAAATACTACTTGAGATTTATGTACTTGCAAGTATTTGAGCAGACTCCTCCTTTACGGGATTATTTAATCTATTAATATTAATAGATATGCATTTAACATCTGACATTTATATAAGAGAAGAAAACACAGGTATAATGAAATTACATTTCTATACAGAACTTATTATATACTTCCTATATAGCAATATGAAATCTTCAGCTATGGACAAAACTTTTGAAACAAATAAAATATTACTTAATTATATAACCTTAAAACATTCTACCATGGAATAATGGATTCCTACTTTGTTGAAAAAGATGAATAAACTCCCTCTCAAACTCCATTAAACTAATAACGCTTAGCTCATGCTTATGATTTATATTAATGTGCCTCATATTTGTAGTATGCATCACCTTAAAAAAGCCCATCACTGAATTATTATGAATAAGAAAAGTGAAACAAATGTTCAGAATCTTTATTATTTGACCAGACTGAATCTCTCTATAGTCATATTTGCCTGTACCTCATATTATCTCTCTGGTCTACTATAGAAAGGAAATTTGTTGTTATCTTCATATTTATTAATTTATATGTCAGTTGAGTTATATTTTTTGTAGTTTATTTAGTATGTGTAAAGTTGTTCATTGGATCATAAGTTTATAAGTTTGTTATAGGCTAACTGTCTTTGTAGGCTATTCCAAGCAAGCCAGTTATCCCATGTGAGACTCAAACCCTACACCTTGTGTCAATAAAGTGAACACCTTAACCACTATGCAAAACTCCCACCCTTGCAGAGATATTTATATTCATTAACTGTATACATATTTACTTGTTCTGATTTCTTTCTGTTTTTGTTTGTATACTATATCTTATACTATTACTATATTCTTAGGTTTTATATTTCGGCAATAATCCTAAGTGTAGAATATCATATACTAGAACATTTATATTTACCTTTATATATTCAATACTCTTTAATCTAGCACTACTGCTAGAATCAGTCCTATTTTTTTCCTTAAATGTTATGTCTAATAGTATCTGAACAAACATCTGAAAAATCTTCCCTTTTAAGATTCAAACTTATAATAAATTGTTCTGCGATATTAAGTTTTGTTATCATTAAAAAGAGACAATAAAAGAGAAACATAATCCTATTTTTTTATTACAAGTGTCTTTCTAGAGGCTAGTATATAAACTATCCTGTTGGTATACTGCAAGCATTCATAACTATTTAATAATTGGCAGTAGTTTAGAGTGCAAGTCACTGTCTTTTGCTTATTATCTAACTTATATGCATTGAGATCTTAGCATATGATTCAAAATATTAGGATTATTTACAGGAAGAAGTAACCTGGACAGTTCTTAGAATTTTCAGAACTCCCACAGCATCACAAAAGTGCTTATGACTCTAATTAAGCTGCTTCAAGCTGGTGCTCATAACAAGGGCTTGCAAATGAACAGTTTATCAGTTACAATTCACAGAAAAACATTCATGAGTGAATTCAAGCCACCTCTACATTATACATTATACATATTATAAGGCAGACTGTATTTTTTTAAAGAAGACATAACATATAAATATAAACTTGCATTAAAAGAATGACAGTTATGTGTGATCCAGGTTTAACATGTGAAAGTGTGAATGTTACTGTAATTATTTGATAACATTCCAATAATAACTTATATATATATATATATATATATATATATATATATATATATATATATATATATAAAAGAAACTATATGTTTTATACTTTGTTTATAACACAGGATAACTTTCCTGGGTACTATTTTATGTCAAGTGTACTATAAGTAGCAATGATTCAGAACTGTGTAATAACTGACAATGGTTTAGAATGCAATTCAGTCTTTTGGTTATTATCTGACTTGTACTCTTTGCTATCTTAGCACATGATTCAAGATGTTATAATTATTTACTTTTAGACAGGTAGAAGTAACCTGGACAGCTCTTAGAATTTTCAGAACTGCTGCATATGATTCAAAATATTATGATTATTTACTTTTAGACAGGAAGAAGTAACCTGGACAGTTCTTAGAATTTTCAGAACCCCGCAGCATCACAAAAGCTCTCATGACTCTAATTAAGCTGCTTCAACAGAAAAACATTCATGAGTGATTTCAAGCCACCTCTACATTATACATCAATCCCTTAAACCCTTCCAAGACAAAAAAAAATCAAAGTATGTTAACCACTAAAAAGCTATTGTATTTAAAGAAATTACATTTAATGATTCAGTAAACACTATTTGTATGAAATGTTTAACATAAAGCAGACTGTATTTTTTTTAAAGAAGACATAACATATAAATATAAACTTGCATTAAAAGAATGACAGTTATGTGTGATCCAGGTTTAACATGTGAAAGTGTGAATGTTACTGTAATTATTTGATAACATTCCAATAATAACTTTTATATATATATAAGAAGCTATATTTTTATACTTTGTTTATAATGCAGGATAACTTTCCTGGGTACCATTTTATGTCAAGTGTACTATAAGTAGCAATGATTCAGAACTATGTAATAACTGATACTGGTTTAGAATGCAATTCAGTGTATTTTGGTTATTATCTGAATTGTACTCTTTGCTATCTTAGCATATGATTCAAGATGTTATAATTATTTACTTTTAGATAGGTAGAAGTAACCTGGACAGCTCTTAGAATTTTCAGAACTGCTGCATCATCACAAAAGTGCTCATAGCTCGAAGTGTTTTCAAGCTGTTTTTTATGATAAGGGCTTGAAAATGAACAGTCCAGCAGTTACAATTCACAGAAAAATGCTTGCAAGTGAATCCAAACCACCTCTGCATTACATATCAATCCCCCAAACCCCTCCAAACTACAAAAAAAAAAAAAAAGAAAGAAAAACAACAAAAAAAAATTTCAAAGTATTTTAACCACTAATATAAAGCAGACTGTCATTTGTAAAGGAGACATAGCATATAAACTTGCATTAAAAGAATAACAGTTATGTGTGATCCAGGTTTAACTTATAAAAGTGTGGATGTTACTCAAATTATTTAATAACATTCCAATAATAACGTTTATATAGATGTAAAAAAATATATTTATTATACTTGTTTATAACATTTCTTTCCTGGGTGCTACTGCATGTCAAGTATACTATGAGTAGCACATTAGTGGACCTTTTTAAGAACCCAGAATGTAAATTAACATTCCTCTTTAGTGTCATTTGTTACATATTGTATTATATTTAATAGCACATTACCCAGCTATGCTGAAATGTCAGAAAGTGTGCTGCCTAACATACGTTTCATTATAATCATGATTAACTTTTACTAAAATTAATAGTTTACCTTTTATCTTGAAATGAAAATAAGTGGCTTTAATTTCATATATAGCTAAATAAAATCAAACTCTAACATTTTAAAAAGGGAACTAGTAACCATTTGAAGTAGGGAAAGAAAGAAAGACATTATTTTAATTAAATTAATTATTGATTAAAAGTAATATTCAGCACCTCTTTGTAAGTATTCAAGCACTTCTTTAAATTAATAAGAATTCATAGCCATGCAATACATTGATTTTTATTTGTCCTTCAATTTTTAATTTTTTTTTTCTTTTATTAACCACCCACCTCTTGTTGCATTTCTCTTCAAAGAAGCTGAAAGATTCCAGTCCATTTCTTCTGTTTTTTCTAGGATTTTATTTTTCTGTATAAAGTCTATTGCATCTTCCAAGGTATACAAAATCTTCTTTCCTTCTGGAAGGTGGACCCGTATTTTTGTTGGAAACAAGATTTGTGCTTTAATATTGTTTTTCTTAAAGCTTTTATGAAGTGGCACACATGCTTTTATCTTTGACATCACATAATGTTGAACAGTCATTGTCAAGTCTTATAGTATTTCTTATAGTATTTACAAAGCCATGCTTGGGCCCCAGCAGATAGGCCACAGCAGTCTTATGTCATCCACATCCACCTCCTACAACCACACCTTCTGAGTGCAAGAGCATGATGTAAGGCATGTGCTCAAAGTGGTAAATCCACCAAAGGCTGTTGACTCTGATGGAGTGACAGGATGAGTGCTGAAAGAATGTAAAGAGCAGGTCTCTAGGGTCTTTAAAAAGATCTTCACCCTGTCTTTGTCTAAGTCTACTTTCCATCTTGCCTGAAGTCTGCTATGATCATTCCACTGCCAAAGAAACCTATCATCAGCAGTCTCATTGACTACTATACAGTGGCACTTACTCCAGTCATTATGAAGTTTTTCGAAAAACTGGTCCTGTGACACATCAAAGACAGTCTCACAGTTACCACTGATATACACCAGTATGCTTATAGAGCAAATAGGTCTACAGAAGATTCTATCTCCACTGCCTTACACACTGTACTTTTCCATTTTGAGCAGCAGGAGAGCTATGTGAGGATGCTGTTTGTAGACTTTAGATCATCTTTTAATACAGTTATCCCAGATAGGCTAGTCACTAAACCTACTGGCTTAGGACTTCCACAACCTGCCTGCCATTGGATCAAAGACTTTTTGACTAACCATCCCCAGATGATTAGATTAGGCCCCTACCTCTCCTCTGCTGTTATACTCAACACCGGTGTCCCACAAGGTTGTATATTGATCCCCCTTCTGTATACTCTTTACACCCACAACTGTGTCCCCTCCCATTATTCTAATACCATCATTAAGTTTGCGGATGTCACAACAGTGGTTGGACTTATCTCAGGAGGAGATGAGACAGCTTATAGAGATCAAGTTCAAAGACTGACAGCATGGTATGTCGAGAACAACCTTACCCTGAACTCTGACTAAACAAAAGAACTTATAGTAGACTTTCTGAGGCACAACACAGACGACAACCCAGCATTACATCAATGGAGACTTTGTGGAAAGGGTACCTTTTGGAAAAACACTGTAAATTAATAATAATCAATTAATATCAGGAACAACAACACTTCCAAGTAGCCCACAGCGAATGGACAAATTTTTATCCTTCCACTGTGGGCTACTTGGAAGTGTTGTTCCTGATATACTTTTTGACTGCATTCCAGTGGTTCACCTTCTTTTGGCGGGTCTGTATCAGTTGAGCGAAAATCCCTTTACACGAATACGTCGAACCACATTACGTGAAGTACGTAAACCTTGAACGTCCAAAACCGCAAATTCCGAAATGTCATTTTGTTTTGGTTGGCCCGTCTGCGGTATAGCTCCGTAAGGTAAGTGTGCGATAGTTAGAACTTTAGGATTAGGATTTGGGTTAAGGTAAGTGCATAGATAGGTAATGTATGTAAGATTTAGTGTAGTGTTAGATGTAGGGTTTTTTTAAGTGTATGTATGTGTGTTATTAATTTTTTTTGGGTGTATGTCTGTAGGGGAAGTGTACGGTAGTTACGGACCTTATGGTTAGGGAGGGGTTAAGGATAGTGCATAGATAGTTGTGTATGTGGGGTTTGGTGTAGTGTTGGAAGTAGGGTTTTGTTAAATGTATGTACATGGATTATTTATTTTGTTTGGGTGTATGTCTGTAGGGTTTGGTTAGTGTATGTATGTGGTTTATTTATTTAGTTTGGGTAGGTACTAAGTAGCGGGTGGTGGGGTTGTCCGACTATGATAGTTTGATATTTTATTTTTCGCGGTTTAGTGTGTTTGGGATTTTTGTGGTTCGAGGTTTAGGGTTCAATGTTTAGGTATTTGCGTAAAGGGGTTTTCACTCAACTGATATAGATTCCTTTTGGCAATGTCCTTTATTTTCCTAAATCAATTAATACCCAATTTGTTTATCACGTGTGCCCACTGGACACAGAGTCCTTTTTCCTGGGACAACCTGAAAGCAATGTCTGGTTAAGTGATTTGCTCAAGTTTAGACAGTAAGTAAGTCATGGTTGATGGAATCAAATCCTGTACCACAGGAGCTATAGCTCACAGCTGTCACCCTCTGTATCAGTTACCAGATGAAACAAGTGAAGTGGTGCAGTCTTCCTTTCTTCAAGAGTCACCAAACCTATGATGTAGAAATGGAAAAAAAAGTCTATGTAAGTCCTGAAGTATTGTATCAAAACTGGCTGCTCACTGCAATTATAGGATCACATGTAGGAAACCTATATGCAGTTGTCCAGACACAACAAGAGAGAACAAGTAAGTTAAACAGCCCTATATTGCTATTGAGACAGCAGAGAAGGGCGGACTCAACAGCTACAAGGTTCCTGTTTCCAAGTTTCTGGGTATGCATGTTGAGATCTCTCTTGGGCCATAACCACTACAAAGGCAGTCAAGAAGGCAGAGCACAGACTCCATTTCCTGAGGATGCTCAGGAAACACAACCTGCGGGTGAAGCTGCTGGTGTCTTTTTACCACTGTTTCATTGAATGTGCGCTGACATACTGCATCTCTAAGTGGTATGCCAGCAGCTCAGTGGCAGAAAAGAAGACTGTTCAAAGGATTATTAATTCTGCCAGAAGATCATTGGCTGCACAGTGTCCTCTTTTTGGAGGAACTTTTCAGCTCTCGCTGCCTCAGCAGGGCAGACAACATCTTGAGAGACCCTTCCCACCCTGGACATCACCTGTTTGAGTTCGCCTTCTGGCAGATGGTTCAGGTCTATTCCATCAAGGACAAACAGACTTAAGAATAGTTTCTATCCCAGAGCCATACAAGAATTGAATAATACTAAACACTCACATTGAGTAATATTGATCAGTACAAGTAATAGTTGTTTTTGCACTACAAGGTACATGTTTACATTCTTTTGCACCTTATTTTTATTAATTTTCATGTGCAATATACTTAAGTGCAATAACTTAGTTGCTTTATTGTATTGTATTATATTGTTTTGCATTGTATCATATTGTATTGTATTGTATTTTTTTATGTAATCATGTCTATTATATGTGAATGCACCTTAGGACTGCTAAAAATTTCAATGTACTTGTGCAATGACAATAAAGGAATCTTTTCTTATCTTATCTTAACATTATTTTCTTTTATTTTTAAATGGATAATTATTCCATGCAGCTTTTGAGACTAAATCCTTATCTTGACTTGAGAAAAATCTTACAATCACTGACCTTGTTGAGTTGGAAAAATGATCTATGTGCCCTTTCAATGCCAAAGGAAAAAGCTTCAGTCAGGTTCAAAGTTGTAGGAATTGATTCATAGTGTCTCCCTATTCTTTTTCAGGAATCCCATTAAGTCCTGATGTTATTCCTTCTAGATCTGTTCTATAAGTCTTGTATTTTTCCCGGAATAAGTTGTTTGGTTTCAGAAGAAATTCAGTGTTATTCTCATTTTTAAGTAATCTTCCATCAAAATCAGACATTGTTGTTTGAGAGATTAATTCAGCACTTCCAACTTGTTTTTTTTTTTTTTTTACATTACTCTTTAAAATTGTCCATTTTGCTTTCTAATTTATCTGTCTTTATAGATTTGATGTTACTTAGTATAACCTGTATGTCTTTTTTCATAGTACTGTCATGTACACTGGGCTTAGAGAGGCTCATTCTCAGACAATTGGTTCTTTCTGGTTTTCTTGACAGGAAAAATCAACTAAAAGCGTTTCAAACTTGTTAGATTTTGTAGTATACCTTTCAGCAGATGTTCAACTATAAATCCATCAGGTTTTGAAATGTTATATTTGGCTTTTTTTTTTACTAAAAAGCCTGTCAGAGATATTAAAATAAAGCAGAGCTAAAAAAATACAGTGCTGCTAAATGCACACCATCTTTACCACACCCCCTAGGATAAGTTCTGAAATAAAATTTCATATGCCCACATTGTGGGGATAGCCAATTTAACCAGACTGTCCACATTGTCTTCAGTAATACCTGAAGATGAAATAGGCCCTCAGCTCTGTGAAGGAGCTCCAACAGGCTATTTTGGTCATCTCTGCCCTTTCTTTCTCTGTTCACCTCTAGACAAGACCAGCTGTTGAAGCAGAAGAAACTGTCTTGACTTTTGAGGAAGGCCTAAAGTCATCAGGCAGTCTTTTTTCCTTCATTCTTATTGAGATCAGTTATAGTGCATTCTTACAACATGCCCACAGCAGTTCTGACTGTGGTTTGGGGCTAGCCCCAAGGGGAAAGGCCTCAAAGTTTGTAGCAAAGATGAAGAGCTGTCACAGTGGGTCACTGGATTCTTTTCACAGATTTCATTTAACATGTTTTAGAGTGTATGTCCTCCCCAGAATGACTACCTCAGTTCTTGTCAGTGGAGGTCTTGGAGCAGCCCTAGACTCTACTTTTCTGGGGAATAATATAGACTTTCCTAGCCAAAAATGAAGGCTGGAGGTTTGCTCCTGGTTGTTTCTGGTCCAGGAGAGGATAGATAGATTTTATTCCATTCTTGACTTCAGTGACATCAACTAGAACATCCATTATGTGTAGTTTCAAATACTGACTGTGCATCATTGCTCCTGCTGGAGGTGGTGCAGATGATATTAATTTGCTATGATGGATGAATTTTAACACATCATTATCTGGGGTCCACACAGAACACTCCTCCGATCTAGGTGTGCAGCACTTCAGTACAGTGTTTTCATTTGGGCTTTCCTCTGTGCAGATGATCTTCCCCAAGATATTTGTCACTGTAGCCAAAAGCTTGCAGGAGAAGGTTCTGTTGGAATCCTTCTATCTGGATGACTGGCAATTGTTAAGCTTGTCCATTCAATTCCTGAGGTAGCCCCAGAGAGGGGCCTCCTGTACATCCAGTTCCTCGCGATCATGATAAATAGGAAAATATTCTTTTGACCGTCCTGAGGATATCTTTCATGAAGTATAATTGTGCCATCTCCAATGTCAGATGTTCCTGGCCTTGGAGAAGGATCAGGAAGCTATGGCCTTGATCTCCGTATTGCAGATGCAGCATATGATCTTGAAGTATTCTTTGTTAAGCATGCTGGAGTTGATGGTGGCAAGGATCTTCATGGTGTCATTTGCACACATGAGAATACAGATCTTGTAGTTTATTCTTCTATGAAGCCTTCCACTATACAAGCTCAACTTGAAGTGGAACAGGTTCTTATTCTGGATGCAGTACCCTCTACTTTCATATGATTGTGGCTTACCTTTGGCACCTGTACAATGGGGGTCTCATTCCACAATAAAAGTGCCTCATGATTCTGTGAATGGCAAAAATGTGGTCTAGCCCCTCCTTGTCAAGCAATTCTATAAATATTTATTGCATCTCCATCCTCCTTTGTAGAACACATCCCACTCAATGTGATCTAAACTTCATGGCAGATGGGCTTGCTTATCTGCCATTTAAACCTACCAGTTCATTATTTATTTATTTATTTTACATTTGTTTACCTGGTAGTGTCCGACTAGGCTAGTAGCCCATTTTCAGCGGAAACCCAGGGAATAAAGCTCCACAAATCAGATTACAAATAACAAATATCAAGTAGCAAATATAGAGTACACAGATGATAAAGATTATTACAGTACATTATATATTTATGAAAAAGAAAAAACTAAGAAGAAGAAATGCTACATTATAGTAATAAAACTGAAACGTATACCACAGAACTCATTATGAAATGGATGAAAAATTGGGACAGAAACAATGAGCATTGTGAAAGGAAGATATTTAAGTGTATGTAGAGTTTGAGAGAGATTTAGACAAGAGAAATTAATGAGTACTGAAAGTAATATCAAATCAGAAAAAAAAAATGATTATGTGATTTCAATGAAATTTATATCTTGGAATACTGGGTTCATATTACATTATCGAACGGCCGAAACATCGAAACGGCCGCATTTCTAAACTTTTATTGTGGGGGGCTGTGCCCCCCACACCCCCCCGGTAAATATATATTCCAACTCCAAGACTGCACTACAGTGAGGAAAGGGCAAATATCCCAATCTACACTGTACCGAGATCCCACAATTCAAACTTCTAAATGCAGCCGTTTCTATGTTTTGGCCATTCGATTACGTTATCTTTCGATAATGTAATAGGAATCCGGAATACTTACTGGTGGTGGATATAACCTCTGATTGATACTTCTCAAAGTTTCAAATCCATGTGTAAAGAAACCATTTCTGTTTTTCCTCAAGGATATGTTTTTTCTCCAAATAAATCCATGTTTCCCTCAGAGGTGGTTTTATAGGTGTTCTCAAAATCAGTCTGTTTTTCCCTCCCTTTTTGTAGTTGTAGAAACAAGGCAAGAGAGAGTTTTTTCTGCACCCTGCACATACACTGAAAGCTGTGATACTTCCTTTGGGGGAGTACATGAGTTTAGTCTGACTGATTAGCTGCTTCTTTGCTTACAGGGAAGGCTAGTTCTGGCTTTTGCCAAGCAAGTATTTTCTAAGTAGACTGCCAGCTGAAATATATTTTGCTGTTAGTGAAATGCTGCTTGGCAAATGCAGCCAGAATCTATTCCACTAAAGGAGAGGCTTCTTGCCGTTCTTCTCATAAGAACATTTCTGATGTCCTTCATGGATGCATCTGCAGTCATAACAAGTGGGTTGTCCTGTCGTCAGGCAGCCCTGCAGTCGGCCGGATTCCAAAGTCCGGGTCCGGCTTCGGCTGATGTCGCACTCCACCCGACGTCATCTCTGTTGGTCCTCGGGTATAAAAGCATCAGCCGACGCCATTTTCCTCAGTCTTTCTTGCCGCGTGGCGCCCGAAGCAGAAGCTGTTCGCAAGTGCCGGTCGGTCGGATCCAGAGATTACTTCTACCGAATACTACTTCGAAGACTTCTAAAGCTAGGTACTCCGTTGGGGCCTCTTTCTTGCGTCAGTCGATGTCAGAAAAGTTAACAATTGTTTAACCTGTGGGAAACAAATACCTCATAAAGATTTCCACTCTTACTGTCTGCCTTGTTTAGGCCCAGCCCACGACGTAGCAGCCTGTTAGGCCTGTGCCTCTTTCAACCGACGAACGCTTAGGCGTCGGTCGGAGTTTGCAGAACAGTTTTTCGGTACTGATTTTGCGTACATTATGCCGTCAGATCCTCCGACTACCCAATCTTCCAAAAAACGCAAAGATAAAGACCGACACGCGGTCCGCGGTTTCGCCGAAACCACGGCAAAGCAAATCATGAGTGTCTCGGTTTCGGCCGAAACCGAGAAAACTGCTCAAAGTACAGCTGAACCTACTCTTACAACTGAGGCCCCTGCTACAATTCTTGAATCGACCTCAGAAATTTTACCCACTACGGTGGTTGACTTATCAGACACCATCCCCTTGGATGTCTCTACCCCAGCACGTGGTGCTGCTAGGCCTCCAGCAGCCATGTCCATTAAGGCCTTCGCCAGGGCTAAAGCAGCCAAGACTACTAAATCAGTGCCTGTTAAACCCCCCTCATCCAGGCCCTCTTCTAGTTCTCAAATGCTTTCTTTGGCAGAAGATTTAATTTCTTTAATTAGAGGATCTCAATCTCACCCAGACAGGGCCTCTCAGCCCCCAGAGAAGAGACCTAGGGCAGAGCCCCTGAGCCAGTGTCTTCTGATGATTCTGCTGATGAATCAGACATAACTGACCAGCCTGAGGCTCCCTTCTCCAATTTTGAAGATTCTGATGCTGAAGAATCCATTCCAGCTGCTTCCCCACCAGAAGAATTCTCCTTTGGGGAAACCTTGCATGCCATGCGAGAACAGTTCCAATGGCAGCAACAGGATTTTTCAGACTCCAGAAAAAGACTTAGGACCTTTCTGCACCTCCCACAGCACAGGCCCTTAGCTATACCTCCTGTTCTCTCTGTGGTGGATGATGCTTTCAATGATGTTTGCTCCGCACCAGATTCTTTACCCCCAGCCCCTGCCAAACCAGACAGATTTTACAGGGTGCCAGATACTCATCACCACCTTTACAAGGCCCCACTTGCAGACCCAGAAACTATATCCCAGGGTCCCAAGGCAGTAGCCGCGACCACAGCTAAAAACCCTATTCCTTCTGAAAGGGAAGCAAGGTCACTAAACAGATGGGGTAAAAAGGTCTACACTTCAGCTACTCTCTCAGCTAGAGCTTTAAACTGTCAGTTTCACATGATACAATACCAAGAGTTTATGCTTGATCAGTTAACTAAAAAACTAACTACTGATGAATCTCTTGATAAGAAATATGTATTAGAGATGGTAAATAACATACAACAGGTTAGCAACCATTCCTTAAAATGTGGCTATGATGCACTGGAGGCTTCATTTAGATCAGCCATGACAGGCACAGTGATAAGAAGGCATGCATGGCTAAAGGAACAAGCTTTACCGGATCATGTTAAAGCTAAGTTGCTAGATGCTCCTATGGACAAGACAAGTTTGTTTGGTACACCTGCCCAGCAGGTTATGAAGAAAATGGAAGAAAAGGCAAAATCTGTTCAAACTGTTAAAGATTTCTTGCAGGTTCAACCCCAAGGTTTAGCAGGAACTGGCCTGCCAAAAATTGGTCCTTTCCTGACTCCACAAAATTTCAAAGGGGCAGGAATAGACGCGTTCCAGAGGCAGAAACCAATCCAGAGGAGGTGCCTACAGAGGACGACAGTGGCAAGGTAACAACAGAGGCACAGACACAGCCACTGCCACTACATCAGCACAACCACAGTGACTTAATCCTAAATCCGCCTACCAGGGAACAAATAGCAGCTCCTCTAGGCGGAAAGTTAACCTTATTTTCAAAGAACTGGCACTACATAACAAAAGACAAGTGGATTTTACAAACCATAGATCAAGGTTACTGGTTTCACTTCCACACTTTACCAGTCAAAAGAGGAATGCCAAATCTACCTCCAAATCAAAAAACAGAGGCTCTACGCCAGATAATGGAGTTAGTAAACATGAGAGCTGTGGAAAGAGTGCCAACAGCAGAACAAGGAAAGGGGTTCTACTCCAGACTATTCCTAGTTCCAAGAAAGGAAAAAAGTTGGAGACCAATTCTCGACCTGTCCACCTTAAATACATACATCATTGTCCCAAAATTCAAAATGCTGACCCTACAGCAACTCCTTCCCATGCTGGGCAAGGAGTCTTGGCTGGTAACTCTAGATCTCAAGGAGGCATACCTGCACGTCCCCATCTGACCAATCTGCAGAAGATACCTCAGATTTCTTGCAGGATCAGAGCACTATCAATTCTCAGCATTGCCCTTTGGCTTATCTACTGCCCAGAGTATTCACAAAATGCCTGGCATCAGTAATCGCCCATTGCAGACTACAGGGAATTCAAATTTACCCATACCTGGACGACTGCCTGCTACAAGGGGACATCAAAAGCAAGCTGACAACAGATTTACAAAGGGTCATTTACTTGCTACAAGGACTGGGATACACAGTCAATTTACAAAAGTCAAGGCTGATACCATCCCAAACAAGGACATTCTTGGGCTGAATTGGACACAGTACAACAAATGGCGTTCCTGACTACAGAAAAACAAAAAGAACTTCCTCTTTACTTCTTGGCACTAACAAAACTGAACAAGTTAACAGCAAGAAAATTTCTACAGGCCTTGGGCTTCATGGCATCATGCATAATCTTGGTCCCATTTGCCAGACTACATATGAGGAAACTACAGTGGTACCTAAAGAATTTATGGTCCCAACACAGACACAGTCTAGAAACAGAAATCCCACTAATTCCATGCTTAAAACAGGAGTTCCTATGGTGGGCTCAGGCATGCCAGTCAAACCCAGGCCTGCCCTTCCGCAGACGCCAACCAAGCCAGACCATCACAACAGACGCTTCAGACCTAGGATGGGGGGCCCACATGCTGGACAAATGCGTGCAAGGATTGTGGACACAGGATCAACTTCACCTGCACATCAATCTAAAAGAAATGCTGGCAGTAAAACTGGCAATCCAAAAGTTCAAACCATTCCTCAAAGAGGGCCAGTTGATGATAAGGACAGACAACACCACAGTCATGTGGTACATCAACAAACAGGGAGGCACTCATTCATACCCCCTATGCAGAATGACCTTGGAGCTGTGGACCCTGGCACTCAGCTACAACATTCAGTTACAGGCAATATTTGTACCGGGAAAGACAATACTCTAGCAGACATACTAAGCAGAACCACTTCGGATGCCCACGAATGGAAGCTGCACCGGACATCTTCAAGACCATCTCAAAGAAATGGGGAATGCCACAGATAGACCTATTCGCATCACCTCTCAATCACCAGCTCAAAAATTCTGCACAAGGACATTCCACCCACTAGCATGGAAAGTGGACTCACTCTCCTTCAACTGGAAAGGCCTAACAGCATATGCATTCCCACCTCTTCCTTTGATACACAAGGTACTACTAAAAATCAAGGAAGAACGTCCAAGGATAATCCTGATAGCCCCAAACTGGCCAAGACAACACTGGTACCCACTACTGAAGAGCATGTCTCGAACAACATGTGGCTAATACCCCTGATGCCTTTGATGTTAACTCAGAACAACTACAGCATCATACATCCAAACCTAAAACGCTGCAACTGACTGCATGGAACATCACATAGCAGCAGCTAATCCAGAACTTTCCCAAAGAGTTAAAGACATTATTCTTGAAGCACGCAGACCTTCAACAAGAAAGAACTATGCTGGAAAATGGAAAAGGTTTGTCATTTGGAGTACCGAAAGAGGAAAAGATGTGTCAAACATAGATATGCCTAACATTCTGGAGTATCTGGCGAACTTCTTCATTCAGGCCTGTCCTACTCCTCCATCAAGATACATGCATCAGCTATTTCAGCAGAATACAGCTTTGATCCTCCTGTTTTTCGCACCTTTGCTCAGGCAGTTCCTCAGAGGAATCAAGAATGTAAAACCTCCAAGGAAACCACCATTACCAGCTTGGGACTTAAACTTTGTGCTAGAAAAGTTGACACTAGCACCCTTTGAACCAGCAGCAACAGCAGACCTACAACACCTGTCATGGAAAACTGCTTTCCTACTGGCAATTACTTCAGCAAGGAGGGTTTCAGAACTACAGGCCTTAATGGCAGTGCAACCCTTCCTAATCTTCCACCAAGATAGAGTGTCCTTGAGGACTAATCCTACATTTATGCCTAAGGTGGTATCCAGAGTATCTTTAAACCAGGCAATCCACCTACCTACCTTCTTTCCCAACCCACAAAACAGAGGGAAAGAATACTGCATACCTTGGATGTACATAGACAGCTACGCTACTACTTGGACAGAACAAAAATAGCAGAAAGACTGACCAACTTTTTGTAGCCTATGCAACAGGAAGGGAAGGAAAAGCTATTTCCAAACAGACAATCTCCAAATGGATAGGAAATTGCATACGATACTGTTACTCCTTCCATGGAAAACCAATTCCACAGAACATAAGACCTCATTCTACAAGGGCAACAGCCACTACCACAGCCTTCTTACGAGGAGTGGCAACCAAAGACATTATTGAGGCGGCTACTTGGACCTCCGTGCATACATTTGCCAAGCATTATAATTTGCCTCTTTATTCCAGATCCCGAGCAGGGTTTGCCACTGCTGTACTGCAAGGGATCTTAAACACACCATAATCTACCTTTATCCTCCTCCCCTAGTTGGCTATGGTATTCTACCCACTTGTTATGACTGCAGATGCATCCATGAAGGACATAGTACAGTTTTGTACCTACCATAAATGTAGATGTCCGAACTGGATAGCATCTGCAGTCAGGATTACCCTCCCTCCTTCCCTCTGTGGTACTCCTAGGGTGTTTACCCTCCTAATAGCTAGCTGTTGGGGAGTCTTTATGGTGTATTTGTTTGTATATATGTACATATATGCTTATTGTTGTGTTTACCTCTATCTATTTGGAAACATTGGCATCTATCCAAATTTTACCCTGCAAGAGGGCTACTGGCATCTGGGGCAAGAAACACTGAGGAAAATGGCGTCGGCTGATGCTTTTATACCCGAGGACCAACAGAGATGACGTCGGGTGGAGTGCGACATCAGCCGAAGCCGGACCCGGACTTTGGAATCCGGCCGACTGCAGGGCTGCCTGACGACAGGACAACCCACTTGTTATGACTGCAGATGCTATCCAGTTCGGACATCTACATTTATGGTAGGTACAAAACTGTACTTTTTGGACATTTGTGCTGCTGCTTCTTGATTCTTGTGCAGACCTTCGCAAAACATTATTGTATTCACTTTGATTTGGGGAGTTGGGACACTTTACGGAAGTCACTTTTCCAGGGCTCCTCTATCTGAGATGATCCTCCAGCTTCTTCCATTTTGCTGTTCTGATTGGAATTCAGTTCCCACTTAGGAGCCTCATTGTGATTATTCATTGTTAGATAAAATAGATTTTTTTATCATATCATTCGATAAGTAGAAATCCCTTTTTGATGTTCAGGAATACCTTTCTGCCATCTCATTGCATGTGAATGGGCCTTCCATCAGCTACTAATTTCAGAGTTAATTATAAGTTAAGCATGTATTCCTGTATCACTTAATATTTTTGTTTCAAATGTATGTTATGTGGCAAACTAGCAGGCTAAACTGACAGCCTTAGTGACCAGCTCCCTACCTTTGCAAACAGACTTTCCAGTCGTAAAAAAAAGTAACATCAATATAAAGAAGTCCATAAGATAACAAATGTGAACACTGATGTATTTTTCTCAACTCTAAGAAATTAAAACTGGAACATACTACAAACACTCCCACTAGATGAAGCCACCCTTCTACTCAGCAAAGTCTTTATGGCCTTACTAAGTGAAAATGCCCCACAATGATCAAGGCAACTAATGAGAAAAAAAAAAACAGACACCCAAGAAATGTCAGTACACATAACATAAACATGATAAAAATAATACTATTACAACTCACAAACAACCCAAAAACTTCTTGAACATCCAAAAGTTGTTAAACCCAGTACATTCTTCAGCCAAACCTGTCACCTGACCAGCTTCCATCTACAGTAGGAAACAATTCCAGTGCTCACTTTCTCTTGGCAGTAACTGCTGTAGTTAAGCACAGTACTACCTCCAACCCACTACCCTTCCAGTAATCCACAATTCACTTTATGCATTTAACCTCTCACCCAGTCCCAACTTCTGCCAAAAAGAAATATTTTCTCCAACCGACAGCCCTGGCTGTGGGCAATCTCCTTTCAAAACATCTGAAAATTACACCTGATGTCATCTCCATTCCAATATCTATACTTATTGCCATGCATCCCCCACTATCTCAGATCTTGGAAAAGTGCATCATTGCACATTACTGAATTACATGACCACCAACAAGCTACTCTTCCCCATCCCAATATAGCTTTCTACTGCACCACATCACTACCACACCTCTACTTTAATTTGCAGAAACAGTGAACAAAAACAGAAACACAGGTACCTGGTATCCTTCATCTTCATGGACTTGTCAAACGTATTTCACACTGTGTCCCATAATAAACAACTAGAAAAGCTCTCCTAACCAGAAATATCACATACCCTTCTCTCTTATGGTTTAACAGATATCTTACTGAAAGGTATCAAGCAGTAAAGAAGCAAAATGAATACTCTTCCTTTCAGCCCATTAACATAGGCATACTACGTCTCCATACTCGGACCCCCCTCTGTTCAAAATATTCATAAATTACCTAAACTCTGCTGCCAAGCACACCATCTTAATTCAGTATGAAGATGATTCTACATGCATCTGTTCTGTCTCTAACCTGCCCAAATTTCATTAAATGACCAAAGAATCATTCTCTTCTATCGAATATTGGTTACATACCCCAGAACTCCTATTAACTCCTAAAAAAGCCTAAACTGCTACTATTCCCTCCAAGGTCCCACTCTTAAACCAAAACTGACTTTAATGTAATCTCAGCTAACAAAACATAGATAGAGGGGGCTCACATTTCAAATTGTTAGGCTTCCCCACAAATGAAAACGTGAAGTTTGACATTCATATCCAAACAACCACCAAAAATACATCAAAAGTTCAGTCTACTTTACAAAGTAATACTTTTCCTCACAGAGAATACTAGGGAAATACTTGTTAAAATGTACCCATTTCCTACTCTATGTCACTGTCCAGTGCTCACAAACTTACAATCTATCCAAAAAGCAAAGCTAGAGCAATGCTTCTACAAGACAGCAACATTTTCTACAAAGCCCCTTCATAGATCACATCAGTGTCGAGCCCTACAGTAACTAAATTGGATGGCACTCTCCAGCCAGCTTCAGTACTCACAGCTTAAAATAGACTACACCTAAATGTACTCCATCCTCCGTAACAGGCTTCAAATTTACTCTCCAACAAGACCTCTCCACTCTAAAGATAAAGGGCTGCTTACTATTACTAAATCACAAAACACTGCTTTTCTTCAGTCATGTCTCCAAAATATGGATTGGCCTTCCAACTACACTCAAACAGCTCAACACTTATCTCTTCATTGTATTATGTCATCTGCTGTTATTCAGTTCCACCCTCACAGAAACTCAGCAATGTCTTAGTTGATTTCTTCTTTTCTCTCCATCCTTCTGCCCTCTATTCTAGTCTCTAGCTTCCCTTATATACAACTTTCACTTGTAAATAATGTATATACTTTCTTGTAATAAACTCCTTCTCTGTTACTACATGCATCTCTAATATCACTGACCATGTCACCAAAATTGCAAGCTTGGCCACTTACTGAAGTGCACCTAATTACTACATGCATTACAGGTTTTCCCTGTGAAGTACAAGACAGACGCAAATTTATCGCTCTAAAAGAGATAATGTCTTTTGCTAGTGCACTGAAATGTCTTAATCAACTGTAGACTTCAGGAATATTACAAGTAATCACAGATAATACAACAGTGTTGTAGTACATAAACAAATAGGGCGCACAAGGTCTGACCCCATTTGCAGGTTGACCAGGATTGTCTGGGATGTAGCCTTTCAGTGCAGTTTATTCATCCAGACAACATACATTCCTTCTGAGCAAAGCATAGTGGCTGATACTGAGCAGATCCAGGACAGACCCTCACAAGTAGATGCTACCACAATAGGTCTTTCTGCAAATAGTTCATCAGTGGGGAGAATTCCTTAAATAGACCTGTTTGTCTCCAAATACAATAGAAAACTAAAATGGTTCTGCTCCAGAACTCCTTCTAAAGAGGCCTGGAAGAGAGATGCTTTTTCAATTTCCGGGACAGAGATGTTTCTGTATGCCTTTCTCCCTTTTCCTCTAATCTCCAAAGTTCTCCAAAAGATAAGGAAGGACTTGCCAAGGATGTTACTGGTAACATCCTTTTGGCCCAGACAACGCCAGTTCTCACATGTAATGCAACTGGCCAAGAAGAATCACCAGAAATCTTCTCATGGGGAAAACTTGCTCACACAGGACAGGGGATCTCTGATTTATCTAACTCTTCAAATCCTAAACAGTTTGGCTGATAGATTTTTTATTCCTTTCAATCACTTTTATTCTGAGGATATGCTGCAGGTATTTAAGGAGGCAAGAAGACATGCTACTAGGAAATGTTAATTATCTACGTGGAAAAGAAGCTACAATGGGTGTAAAATAAGGGGTAAGGCATATTGCAGGTAGGGTCACCCTTAGTTCAGTGACCGTGTGAGTTTCTCATTTCTGGTTTACTGTAGACTTAATAAACTTACATCTTTCAGCCATTAGTGTCTGTTTGTCACTCACTTTTTCTGGTCAGTTTCTTGGGGAAGTATTGCATATTACACCACCAAGGAAGAAGGTGGCTTCTACTTAGGATTTGAGTTAAACTTCAGAAAAACTAATACAAGCTCCCTTTGAACTAGCACCCAGCTATACTAATTTTTTAACTTGGAAGACTTTTTGTTAGTATTCTTAAAATCTGCAAGATGGGTGTCTGAACTTCAAGCCATTACATGCATTCAACTTTTGTTAGTCTTTCATAAAGACAGGGCGAGTCTCAGAACCTACCCTTCTTTTATGACAAAGGAGGTCTCTGAATTTACTCATCCAAACCATCTAGCACTCTGCATTTTATTCCAACTCACAGGATAAGAGAGACATTGAGAGAATATTACATTGTCTAGATGTACACAGGTAACTTTGGATTTTATTTCGATAGAACCAAAGATGAAAGAAAGACAAAACATGTTTGTGTTTCTTGTGATGAGAGGAGAAGGGGACAGACAGTTTTTTAAACAAACTATATCTAGATGGTTTTCTCTTGCTATTCATTTCTGTTACTTTGCTCATGGCAAGGACCTTCCAAAAATATGCGCGTGCATTCTATTAGGGTAGTTGCTATCTCAAAGAACATTTTAGAAAAGTGTAGACAATTGATCTAGCTTATCTAGCTTAGAAGCAGTTATCTGGTCCTCTGTTCACACATTTATCAAGTATTACAACCTGGATGTTTTTTATACAGCCAGAACTGGATTCACCAAGGCTGTTTTGCGGGCTATTCTGGACTCTGGTTTATATTTCTTCACCTGTACTTCCTGAGCTTTGGGAAAATCCCATATGTGAGAATTACTACAACAGTGTCCTTATGAAAAACATAGCACAGTTGTGTAGGTAACTGACCATAATGGTAGATGTTTGAATAGATGACTTTTGCAGTGCATAAATCCTCTCTCCATCCCACTGCTAATCAGTTTCTCCTGCAGGAGGGGATATCCATTTTCCCATTCATATATCTATTTCTCCTTTTTGTTCCTGTATGAAACTTGACTCAGAGGTATAGGCTTCAGCCTCCTACCTCAGAAAGCTCTGTAGTTTTCTGCAATCTGAACTTTTTTCTTATACTAGCCCATTAGCTCGTGCTTAGGGTGGATATACGGCATTCAAGGAAGGAGCCTGAGCTTTTTTTAGACTGGCTGGACATATGGGGTATCCTAGTGGGTAAGTCCTACTTGCGAGAGTTACTGAAACAATATATTCAAAAGTTTACCGTTATTTTAAGCTGCCTACACAAATGTACTTTACTGCCTTTGAAACATCACTCACTAAAAAATTGTTCATACATTTAAATGAGGTGATGAAAGTCTTTACATTGTTATCTCTTGTAACATTTTGGGTTACTGCACTGAATCAAGTGCTTTTGTCAGGCAAATAAATACTTCTGTATTGAGTTTGGTCTTATCATGTTTTGGAGTATAGAATTTGTGAGGAAGGGGGTGACATTTTAAGTACTATGTTGTTGCCTCTTCCTGAACTCTGGGTGATGGAAACTATTGAGGATAAGCAAGATGAAATGGGTAGAAGAACGTAATAGTTCAGCACTTTTAACTGGTTGTTTTTTTTTTTGGGGGGGTTAGTTGATTAGAAGCCAGAAATAGAGGGTTCCCCACTTTAAGGTGGAATGTTATTGTAGATGTGTTGTTCCACAGATCAAGGATGATGCAACTGCAAAAGTGATAAACTGATGAGGCACTGGAGTGTCACAGCAGTAAAGCTGTTGTACCTTCATAGAAACTTCCTAGGATATTGATCTGTGAAGATTTTAAGAAGCCTAGCCTTACATTCTCATGGTAGATGTTCCTTTTATTTCATTGTTGTAGGATATTGATCTGTGAAGATTTTAAGAAGCTTAGCCTTACATTCTCATGGTAGATGTTATTTTTATTTCATTGTGGCAGTCCTGCCTATTGGAATTTCCTGCCATGAAAGCCCTTGGCCGGCCCGACTACCAGAGAAAATAATTTATGGCTCCCAGGCTGATGGACACACTGATCAACATCAGTACGCTTGGGAGTAAAGTTAGCCAGCCTGCTTCATGAAATCAGTCTTTTCTTGCTGTGAAGCCCAAAGCTGTATTCAAGTGCATCAGTAGGTCCGTACCAGAGAAAAGTGTCATCTGATAAGATAGGAATCCCCTTAAGGAACATTTTTCTTTCCTTTGCTCATGTCAGATAAAGTTAATAACTGTCTCCATTGTGGAAAACACATCCCACACAGAGACTTTCATTTCCTTTGTGTTACTTGCCTAGGCCCAGACCATGACATCTCCAGTTATCGTTTCTGTGCATGTTTTAATACCAGGACTATTAGGAATAGGACTGAATTTCAAGCAAAGTTCCTTAGCCAACAACCTGCTCCTTTGTTGTCTATGGTGTCTATCGGTCATTCTGAATCTGAACTTCCTAAGTGCAAGAAAGAAAAGAAACAAAAGCTTCAGTCTTCAGATGACAGTCATTCTCTGCCTGCTTCTCCCTCCAGGCTTCTGATTGTTGAGAACAGTGAGGCGCTTACACAGACCCCTTCTTTTTCTGTAACAGTGACTCAGGCTTCTGTCAAGACCCTTTCAGAGTCTGACATGCCCTTAGTACCTTCCACCTCTGCACGAGCCATTGACATTGGCTCATCAATCAGGTCCATGACTGCTCTGCAGGCCTTGGTTTCTGAGGACCGTACTCTGCCCGGAGACTCTGCTACTAGGCCTCGATCCACTCCAGTTCCAGTGCTCATTCAATGCTCACGAGACACAGGCATCAGATTATCAGATGCCCTTAGCCACTCCTAGGAAAGCTTCTGCATCAAGGCCTTCAGCTAGGTCTTCTGGCTCCACTTCACAGGTGTCCCAGCAGGATTTAATTAAACTAGCCAAAGACTTGATCTCTATTGTCAGATCAAAGCAAGCTCCAGGGGGTACTTCTCCTGGGAAAAGGAAGAGAGATGCTTCTTCAGAAATTTATCAAGACCCCCTTCTTTCTGAAAAGGGCACCAACCTTGAGGACTCTAGGTATGAAGAAGGTCCTTCCAATACATCATATGAGGATTCTGATTCTGAGGAATTCCTTTATTTTGCTTATCCCCATGAGAATTTCACCTTTGGAGACTCTCTATGATATGAGGCAACATTTTCTGTGGGATGCTCAAGACTACTCACAAACAAAGAAGAGAGTTAGGGAGTTCCTGGACTTGCCTGAGCACAAGCCACTGCTATTCCCCCCATTCTGCAAGTAGTTGAGGATGTCTTCCAGGAATCCTGCTTAAAACCTGACTGCCTCCCATCTGCCCCACATAAACCAGACAGGTTTTTACAGGGTTCAGGATTCCCATGAATACCTGTACAAAAATCCTACTGCTGACCCAGAAGTGATCATTCTGGGACCTAAAGTAGCCAGAGCTAGTTCATCTGGAAATCCTCTTCCCACAGATAGAGTGAGCTGGTCCCTTGATATGTTGGGCATAAAAAGTATACATCTGCCACTCTTACCATGAGGGCTCTAAACTGCCAATTCCATATGATTAAGTATCAACAGACTATCCTTGAATAGCTCAAGCAAAAGGTTTCTATCCTTGAAGATAAAAACTTTCCAAGGAATTGTCTGATCTCTGTCATTCTAGTGCTCAGGTAACCAAACATTCCCTCCATTGCAGTTACGATACCATGGAAGCATCTTGTAGAGCTGCTACAACTGGATCTGTTATTAGAAGGCATGCTTGGTTCTGAGAAGAAACTCTTCCAGACCATGTTAAGTCTAACCTGCTGGATGCCCCTCTGGACAAAGATGTTCTATTTGAGCCCAAGGCAGAAGAAGTACTTAAGAAGATGGATGATAAAACAAAGTCAATGCAGATAGCAAAAGATTTCCTCCAGGTGCAGCCTCCCAGATTTAGTAGAAATTTCCCTGCCAAACACTGGTCCTTTCCCTTCCGGCCTAGGAGTAGAGGCAGGCAATAGACCTCAGAAGCCCCCAGGCAAGGGATTTCTAGACCCCAAGTCACATCCAGAGAGCAGCAATGACTCAGCCACCCTCCCTCCACCCCCCACCCCCTATCCCAAAGCTGGGAGGAAGGCTGCCTCCTTTCATAGATACCTGGACCCACATTATCTCAGACAGATGGGTTCTGAACATTATTGCAAATGGCTACCAACTCACTTTCAAAGAGCATTTAAAATACTCATTTTACCCAGATGTTCTCCAAAATCAAAAAGCAGAGGCCCTGGCTCAAATCCAAATCCTATGCTCACAAGGAGCAGTAGAACTGGTCCCTGCAGCTCAGCAGGTGAAAAGATTCTACTCCAAGTCTTTCTGGGTCCCAGAATGGAAACTTCCTGGCACCCCACTTTGGATCTGTCTAAGCTCAATCAATTTTTCCTGGTGCCAAAGTTCAAAATGTTAACACTTCAAAAGCTGCTACCCATGATATCCCCACAGACCTTTATGATCTCTCTAGACCTAAAAGATGCTTGCCTGCACATTCCTATTCAGGAGTCCCACAGAAGATTTAGTCAGTATCAAATTTCTGCACTGCCCTTTGTCTTATCTACCAAACCAAGAATGTTCACAAAGTGCCTGGCACCAGCAGTAGCCTTCTGCAGGACCAGGAGGATTCAAATATATCCATACTTGGACAGCTGTCTCATACAGTCCACAGATGAGGCAAAAGTCCTCGAGGACCTCAGATTTACTTGGGTCCTTTTCTTTTCCTGGGGTTCACAGTGAACCTCCAAAAATTCAACACATCACCAGCCCAAAAGATTATATTCCTGGGGGCCCTTCTGGACTCCTCTCTTCAAAAGGCATTCCTCCCTCCAGAGAAAGTCTCCTTTCTGTTGCATTACTTCCACAGGATACAATTGAGGGATTGCATCTCAGCAAGCTTCATGTATCCTCATGGTTCCCCTTGCCAGGCTACACATGAGGAAGTTCCAGTGGTACCTCGAGAATGTATGGTGCCAGAGCTCACAGTCCCTAGAGACATACATTCCCCTGTTCTCTTACCTCAAACAAGCTCCCAGAATCAGGGCCTCCCCTTCAAATTCTCACCACAGGATTAAACCATAACCACAGATGTCTGAGACAGCCTGGGGGCTCACTTCCAGAACCCCCGGACCTAGGAAAAGTGGTATTTCAACTCCAGGACAGACACATCAGTTGGAAGGAACTCATGGCAGTACTAAAGGGCCTAGTAGCTTTCAAGGAAATATGGACACCAGGAGTCCTGCTAATACAGACAGACAATATCACGGTAATCTTGTACTTAGACAGGGAGGGACACTCCCTGTCAAAATGCTCTGGCAGACCATGTCAGCAAAAATCTGATGGACCCCAATGAGTGGCATCCACATCCTGAACTTTTCTAACCCTTCCCCAAACCTGGGGAGGTCCACAGGTGCCCCTCTTTGCATCCAAGGAAAATGCACACCTACAAAAATTCTGCACCAGAAACAAACAGGAGACAGCCTGGAAAATAGATGCCTTCTCCTTCCAATGAACTCAGCTCTTCATTTATGCATCCCCCCATTCCCCTTTTACCTTGTGTCCTTCTCAAGATAATGGAAGAGGGCCCAAAAGTAATTCTGATAGCTCCAAACTGGCTCAGACAGCATTGGTATCCCCTCCTCCTCCTCCTCAAGCTCACCAACCAGGCCCCATAGTTACTCCCTTAGAGGGTAAA